>NC_058408.1:2261598-2319039 GCF_002201575.2 Neomonachus schauinslandi | reverse complement strand
GTGTTCGCCAAGATGAAGGGCTACCCGCACTGGCCGGCCCGGGTGAGCAGCGCGGCCCGCCGCCCCGGCCCCGGGCTGGGTTGCGTAACACCCGGGAGGACGCGGGCGCCCCGCGCGGAGGGGCGCGGGCGGGGGGCGGCCGAGTCCCCGACTCGCTGCGAGCGCCTCCGCGTCCCCCCCGCCGGTTACATAATGGTGGGGGCGGGGGGCCCGGCGAGCGCGGCGTCAGCGCGGGGCCCCCCGAGCGCGGCGGCGTGGGGTGCGCGGCCTGGGCTGGGGCCGTCGGGAACTCCTCCCGGGCGCCCGGGGACCCCCTTAGAGACCCCTGGTGTCGTCCCTAATCGCTGCCCCCGGTCAGACCCTTCTCGGACCGAAAGGTAGCAGGAGGGTCCCAGCCCAGTGAGGAATATGTGGAGGCGGAGTTCGCTTCTGGAAAACTTTGGTTTGGGGCGGCCGTGAGAGATCTGAAGTTGGGAGGGTCGAGGAATGTTTGGGGGCGGCGTGAGACGGGGATCTATCTGGCTCGGAAATTATCCGCCAGAACCCTTCGCTTCGCAGCCCCCCAAGTATATTCCTCCATATGCTGGCAATTCAGAAGGGGGGCTGAGGGTGGCAGGGCCTCGGGAGGCCGGGAAGTGCCGTCCAGGCTGCCTCATCCTGGAGTTGGGGGGAGCCCCAGCTGCTGCTCCCTCCCAGATAGGATCCTCCCGCCACAACGGCCCAGTCTGCCCTGTGGTTGTTAGCCCGCCAATATGAGGGACGCCCCCCCCACCCCCGCCCCCGGCCCCAGCACCTGGCCAGGTGGGAGGGTGGGGCCCAGAAGCCCAACCTCGTGTGTTCATCATGTTTCCCCTAAGGACTGGGTCGGCTCGAGTAAGGAGGGAGGGCGGAGGGAGGTTGCTGGCGGAGGTCGGGGGTGTGACTCGGGGGGGGCGGGTGGCAGGGCAGCGCCTCTGGAACTTACTTCAAAGTTGGTCTGGAGAGGCCTTTGGAATTGGGTGCGGGTCTGACTCTGTCCCCTAGAGGTAGGACTCAGGAGAACCAAATAGGGCAGAGAGCAGAGAGTGGAGGGGGTTTTCCAGGCGAGGGGACCAAGTGCAGAACTGCTTTTAGGTTGCTTAGGTTGCTCTCCACGTGAGTCTGTGTCTTTATCTGCCGCAGACCCTGCTCCGGGCCTGGGAAGTTGCCCCAGGGCCCACTGAGGCCCATTCCTCACTCTGTACCCTCTCCTGAAGAGTGTGCTTGATCCCATATCCCTTGAGCTCCTTGTTCCCTGAAAGTTCTAGATGTCCCGCCTCTGAGGGAATGCAGTACAGAAGTGGGGCTCTCCCAGCTTCTAGGGCCTCCTGAGAGCCTGGGCTGCGCGTGTGGGGGGCAGTTGGAAGCGGGGTGAGGAAGCAGCCACCCAGCCTGGTGTGTGCATGGTGTATGTGGCGTGTGAACACTCGTGTACTTTACCCTGCACCTTTGATCCATCTGGCTTCTTGGCCCGGACGCCAAGGCCCTTTTGGGCAGGGCAAGAACTGAACCCAGGTCTCTACTGCTCCTACCTGCTGGGGGTGGGACAAAGTCCGAAGGCTGGCCCAGGCCCTCAGGGAGGGGGTGCAGCTGGAATGTGGGTTGCAGGGAAGCCTTTCTGGATCAGGGACGAGAGAAGAGGGAGGGGGACACAGGTGGGCCCACACTGGCCCCAGTGAGGTAGAGCTTCATGGTGAGGCAGCACTTGGGACTGGGGAAGCCCTTCTATCTTGTCTTCACCCTGGACGTCCAGGACAGAAGGTGGACAGGGAGGCAGTGTCTTTGCAGTGTCTTTCTTTTGAGGCCTGGACTTTTGAGATAGAGTTAGGCTTGGGGAGGGGAGGTCAGATTGGATCGCAAGGAGGCACCACCCTTTGCCTGTGCTCCGGCTTTTATGACATCTGGGGGATGGTACACCCGAGGCTCTAAGCTACCCCTTGCGTGCCAAAAGAACAGACAGATCCGAGCGTCCCATGGGGAATGCTGGGATGCTGCCTTAGCCCCTGGGGTGGCAGAGTCTGAAGGCGCCTGGCCCCTCCTGAGAGGGAGGAGGCTTGGGGGTTCTCATGGACGGCCCCACCTAATCTACTAGACAGAACCCTGAGCCATGGTGAAGGCCCCTGCTTCTGGGGAGGATGGCTGACTGGGTGAGGCTGGAACAGCTCAGTGCCTGGAGAGGCCCAGCCAGAGGGGCCACGTGGTCGGCAAGACCTGCCTGGAGTGTAGGGTGACTCCATCTTAACCTTCTCCTTTTCCTCTTCTTCCTGCTTGACTTCTTGGGGGATCTCCAAGCACTTAACAGTTAAGCTCCAAGACTCAGGGATTTTTCCCTCCCAGGTTCCTTCCTCGTCTCTCTGCTTCCTGTTTCACAATCCCAGAAAACCTGAGCAGCCAGAGGGCCTCACCCAGCTTTCTTCCCCCTCCCCCCCTCCCCCCACGGCCAGGCACCACCTTCTCTTTTCTGCATCTTGGGCTTGCCACACTTTCCCGGCCCCAACTGTCTCCTGCCCCAGATTTTCCGGTTCCTGGGTCAGGTCGGGCCTGGCCCTGGGTGTGGTGGTCAGAACCCTGGCTGGCACTCCGAGTGGCCTTAGCCTTCCCTGCTGCCTTCCTCCGTGTGGGCCGACGGCCCTGGGCTCGGCTTTGGCCTGAGGCTGGTGTTCAGTCGGTATTCAGTCCTCTCCCGTGTTCCTCACCTGGGAGCTTCAGTTCCCTCGTCAGACCTTGGGGTGGCCGTGGGCTCAGGGAGGACGGCGATTCACGTGCTCGGCTCTGTGTGATGGGGCCAGGCAAATGCAGCGGGCCGGGCAGGAGTGGAGGGGCCCCGGCCTGGGAGAACTGCCCTTCTGGCTTTGTGGAGTGGCTGAGAATCAGCAGAGCCCCCTCCCCTGTTGGCCAGTGGTTGGGGGGGGCGTGCGGTGGGGGTCCCTAGCCCTCCTCTGGCCCCACCCTGACCCGCTTAGCTTTGACTCACTTGTTCTGAGTCACAGCCTGCATATAAAGGCACCGCCTGGGAGACCTGTGTCTGTATTGGGGATACAGGCCTCCCCTGAGACCTCATGTCCTCTGTGTGGGGGAAGAACCGCCCTCGCTTCAAAACGCAGAGAGGACATTTCCTTTGTAGCTTGAAGGAAGGGCTTTTTCCCCTTTTGAGGTGAGGGCCTGGGACTTGCATTAAGTGAAAGGAGCACTCCTCTCCTGGCCCCCCCCCCCAGGTACCTCCAGTCAAGGGGAGGGGGGGCGGGTGACCCTTCTGGGGTAGATGCCCATCTGCCCGGGCCCCTGGCATCCCTCTTTCCTCCAGACCCACCCTGTATTTGGCGAGAAGTCAGCAGGGCGGGTATATCTGGTGTCTTTCTATTTTTAATTCCCATCCATTCTTTTGTTTCTCCTCCGCCCCTGAGGCTGGGCAGCTGGTGGCCTCCTGGGTCCCCTGTCACACCGTTCAGCTGCCTCTGAGTTTGCTGTCCATGGTTTCCCATGGCCTGTGGTTGGGAGCAGCCCTGCTGGAGCTGTGCACCTTGAGAGAACTTCCCGGCCCCTCCTTTCTGACCCTTCACTCACCCCCACCCCCTTCCTGAGCCTCAGTTTCTTCCTTTCAGCCCATGAGCCTGTTAACGCCCTGGCTCAGGTGTGGGCGCCAGGAATGCAGAGCTCAGGGTTCCCTGCTGTGCTCCAGCCCTGCCTCTTGTTTCTGGGGCTGAGATCCACGGAGAAGAGGCCTAGGCCTTTTGCTATTGTACCCAGCCTGTCTCCTGGGACCTTTAAGCCCTGGAGGCTCGCATTTTGCTTTTTGCTTGCCCCCCTCTGAGAGGAGGGTGGGGAGCTAGCTGGTCACAAGACCCAGGTGTCCGGGCCGAGGACTGACTCCTCCTCCGCCTGCACCCCAGGTCTGGCTTCCTGAGAAAGGCCTGGGCCCTCCAGCCCTGGCTGTGGTTTCTAGCACAGCCTGGGACCCAGGTGCCAGACGCCAGGCTCAGGGGGTGGGGTGTGTTTAGTGTCCCCTCCTCCCCAATCCAGAGAGAGGGCCTGGGGGGAGGGGTGGTCACATTCCTGGTTGCTGAGTGGCCCCGGGGGCGGGGTGGGTTGTCATGGCGATGGGGATCCTGTTTGTGGGGGGGAACTGCGTGCCTTTCCACCCCCTGCTCTCACACCCCAACCTCCTGGTCATGGGGAGGGCCCAGTTGGTGTTGGGCCTTCCTGGGGGGAGGGGCCGGACCTCTGTCCCAGAGGCCACAGGGCAAGGGGGGAGGGGCTCAGGAACCTGAAGACTCCGTGCCTGGAGCAAGATGCCCCTCAGATTCTTGCCCAGGGCTCCACCCCCTCTCCTGGGTGGGTCTCAGCGGGCTTGCAACCACCCAGCCTCTCCGTCTCCCCAGGTCCCCAGGTCCCCAGGTCCCCAGGTCAGGCGCTGTGTCCCAGTCTCTGTGTTAACCAGTGCCTTGGCCCGGCTGTCTCTGTCCTATCTGCGCCTGGGGCCCCAGGCAACATGGCCACCTGGCCTGTGTCCGGCGGGAAGCCCGGCTGCTGGGGCTGCTGCAAGTGTTGCTGGGAGTTGTAGTCCTCCCCGCCCCCCCAGCTCAGCTGGGCCTGGGCTGCCAGGGCCTGGGCTGCCAGGACCTGGTCTGGGGAGGCTGCTGGGGCCACTGCCTGCCCATTTCCCTGACCGCACACCTCTGCACCTTCCCCACCACAGCACCCTCGTCCCCCAGAACATGGGGGGGCAGGGGGTCAAGTCAGGAAACCAACTCAGACCCTCACTAACTTCCCGTGTCATTTGGGGGCCCTGTTTCCTCATCTGTAAAACGAGAGTGTCTGACTACATCCACAGGCTTTCAGAGTGCTCCCCAGAGGCCTTTGGCGTTGCCTCGGAGAGGGGTGTCCGATAGGCAGCCCCTTGGCCTTCCCCCTCCACCAGAGCAGTCTGCCTTTACCTGTCTTAGCTTCCTTCAGCAGATCTTTCTCGTGAGCCTGCTGTGTGCTAGGCCCCGAGCAGGGGCGAGGGGGTTGGTACAGACAGGCCTGCTGTCAGATCTCGGGCAGGCGTAAGCCAGAGTCCACACAGGCAGCGTTCAGATGCTCACATGGGTGACTAACTGGTGCTCTGAAGGAGAGGGGCTGAGCCTTCTGTGGGGGGCCGGCTGGGCTGGGGTGGGAAGGCTCACCGGGACCGAATGAGTGTGGGAGACCAGAGGCCAATGTGGCTGGAGCAGGGAGGGGAAGGGCAGCATATGGCTGAGGAGGAGAGCTAGGACCCGTGGGCTGGACTGCTGGCCAGGTCATGGCCATTTAATCCTTCCCCACCCCACAACTTAAGTACCATGACACTCTCCGTTTTACAGATGGGGTAACTGAGGTCAAGGACGGTTGAGTAAGTTGCCCCAGGTCATCCAAGTATGTTGGTGGCCGTGTGGGGATTCAGACCTTGATGCTCTGGAGCAGGTGATCGGGTGGACCCTCTAGTGAGCGGAACCTGGAAGGTTTTGAGCAGAGGGAGAAGTGCTCAAGGCAGCACTTGGAAGGCCCCCCCTGGCTGCCGTGGGGGTGGTAGCTTGTAGGTGGGCTGTAGTCCAGCGAGCCCGAGGGGAGAGGTGACCCTGGTTGGGCTGGGGTAATGGGCCCGCAGAACAAGTGCCGTCCCGCCTGTCGTGGAGAGGGGCCGACTCCGGGTTTCTGCTGGGCTTAATGTCTGACTTTGAACAAAGTTCTGCTGCTAAAAAGGGTTTAAACACCACCTGGGGGATCTCCCCGGTCCTTCTCAGTCTGGTTTTACACGAATGTGTCTTGGAGGCCGGCGTCGGCCCCAGATTCGTGAGCTCAGGACTCCACTTACTCGCTTCCCTCATCTTGCTCCCAGATTGACGAGATGCCTGAGGCCGCCGTGAAATCCACAGCCAACAAGTACCAAGTCTTTTTTTTCGGGACCCATGAGACGTGAGTGAGGGGCTGTAGGTGGGGCAGGCCAGAGGCCATGCTGGTGCCCCTTCCCCTGGGGCTTCGAAGCTCAGGCAGCGAGGGCTCCAGAGCACAGTCTCCCATCTCTCCCCAGGGCATTCCTGGGCCCCAAAGACCTCTTCCCGTACGAGGAGTCCAAGGAGAAGTTCGGCAAGCCCAACAAGAGGAAAGGCTTCAGTGAGGGGCTGTGGGAGATCGAGAACAACCCCACCGTCAAGGCCTCGGGCTACCAGGTGAGCAGCTGTCCACCCCAGAGACCCCCCTGGGAAGCAGGTGTGGCCACTGTCTCCGGGGCCCACAGGGCAGGGGATGCTTAGCCTTCAGGAACGGGCCTGAGAGACCAGGGTTTTCAGGGCGCAAGCTCCTGGGGTGGGGGTGGGGGGCCCTGCAGGAGGGGCTGGGGTCGCGGGGGGTGGTGTGTGGTGTGGGGGGCAAGGACAGGACGGAGGCGGTAAGTGGGGACAGCCCTTTATGGGGCCTAGTGTGAGTGTAGGACTTGGCCTTAACTCTTTCCACAAAGGCTTCCAGGAGGAGGTGCTCGTGAGCCGGGCAGGATGAGGCGGGAGGGTGGGGGGCGGGGGTCGGCGGGGAAAGGGTCCCAGCTCCCTTTGGGAGAAGTTGACCCGAGGTTTTGCCTCCTGCTCCAGCCCTCCCCCCTCCTGCACAGAGCCCTGCCTGCCCGGCCAGTGGGTTTAGCCCGGGGCTAATCCGACAGAGGTGGGTCTCAAATCACTCGTGAGACTGGGCACCTGGGGGGTGGGCGGGGGCGAGGTGGGCGAAGGAAGGAGTGAGTGGCCGCGGGTGGGTCTGGGGAGGGGCCCGGCAGGCCGCTCTGGTGCCACTCAGCCTCTGCCGTCTCTGCGCGCAGTCCACCCCGAAGAAGAGCTCAGTGGATGAGCCCGAGCCCGAGCCAGAAGCCACAGAGGGGGATGGCGACAGGAAGGGGAGTGCCGAGGGTAGCAGTGACGAGGAAGGGAAGCTGGTCATCGACGAGCCAGCCAAGGAGAAGAATGAGAAGGGGGCACTGAAGAGGAGAGCGGGGGATGTGCTGGAGGTAACTGAGCGCCACCTGGGGCCTGGGGCGGGGTGGGGGCAGCTGCTACTTTTCAGGGACATCTTGATGTGGGGGAGACCAGCTCCTAGTCTGGGGTCCCTAGGGACCCTTCAGCTGGCAGAGGGCCGGAGAAGTGGACTGTGGGTGTGCCCAGGAAGGAGCTTCTCTGAAAGCGGGGGGGGGGGGGGCAGGTACTGCTAGGTGGCTGGTGTCCTCCCTCTCCAACCTCAGTTGGCCTTGTCTCTGCCAATCCTACTTAGGACTCCCCTAAACGTCCCAAGGAGGCAGAAGACCCCGAAGGGGAGGAGAAGGAAGTAGTCCCCTTGGAGGGTGAGAGGCCCCTCCCCGTGGAGGTGGAGAAGAACAGCACCCCCTCTGAGCCCAGCTCTGGCCGGGGGCCTCCTCAGGAGGAAGAAGAGGAGGAGGAGGAGGAAGAGGCTACCAAGGAAGATGCTGAGGCCCCAGGCATCAGAGATCATGAGAGGTGAGGGAGCCCCCTGCCCTGAGGCAGCTGGGCTGGGGGGCCCAGCCACCTGTGGAGAGGAGGAGGAGGAGGTGGGCCTGCAGCAGAGGCAGGGTGGGCTCTCCCAGGAGACTGGCCCTGGCTGGGGTGTGGCCAGCGCAAGGCCACACCGATAACCCTTCTCCCCTCCAACCCTCCCCCGCAGCCTGTAGCCACCAATGTTTCAAGAGGAGCCCCTGCCCCGTTCCTGCTGCTGTCTGGGTGCTACTGGGGAAACTGGCCATGGCCTGCAAACTGGGAACCCCTCCCCCTCTCCCCCCTGCTGTCCTCTTCCATTTATTCTCCCCACTCCAAGCCCAGCCCCTGGAGATTGACCTGGATGGGGCAGGCCACCTGGCCCTCACCTCCATGTTCCCAACACCCCTGTGATCTGAGTCAGGGCTCTGTCTTCTGCTTCATGGGCTGAGATGAGAACATTGTGTCCCTCCCTGCCTGGAGCTGTTTCTGAGGGTATCTGTTGGGGCCTGGACTGGCTGTTTCCACCTCCTGACACCTCCTCCGCACCCCTGTCCCCACCCCCGTCCGTCCGCCCAGCATTCTGGACCTCTGGGTTAGCTGGGATCAGAGGTAGGAGTGGAAAGGATGGAGAATAAACAGCAGGGTCGGCTTCTGGGCCTAAGAGGGGCAATCTTCAAATTGGGGAGGGGGGTGGGCAGGAGGATGGCATCTTCTTGCACTCCTGTCCCTTCCTCCCATACCTATTATCCCAGCTGCCTAGATTCAGGGAAAGTGGGACAACTTGTGGGGGAGGGGCTCCCTTCCATGAATCCTTGATGATTAACAACACCCTTCTTTTGCTGATCCCAGGAGTTCTGGGAGTTGTAGTTGATCATCAAAAGACTGGGGCCTCCTGAGATTGGAAGGGTGGGCTTCACCCAGCTAGGGTGGAAGTGTTGAGTATCTGTCCCCCCTTGATCTCTGCTCTGGGGAGACCCCCAGCTGCCCTTTCCCCTCTCCCCACGTGCTCAAGGCCAGCCTACAGTCATATATGTCACCCAGACATTAAGGAAAAGACACATTTTTTAGGAAATGTTTTTAATAAAAGAAAACTACAAAAAAAAAATTTTAAAGACCCTATCCCTTTGTGTGCCCCCCTCTTCCTCACTCCTTCCCCACTGTGGCCCCCATTTCTGAGGTGCACTGGGAGGCTCCCCTTCTATTTGGGGTTTGATGACTTTTCTTTTTGTAGCTGGGGCTTTGGTGTTCCTTCTCGTGTCATTTCCCATTCACATCCCCCACCTGGTCTCCTCAGTGTCGTCACCAGACCCGAAACCCACTGAGAGGACAGGGAAAGAAGTGCCCTCGCCCAGCCTCTCGTGCGGTCTCTCTGCCTCTCTCCAGTCTCCTGTGTCCCCCTCGCCCCTCTCCTTTGGGCTCTGATGAAAAATTGCTGACTGTAGCTTTGGTTGTTTAGCTATGAAAACAGTAGACAATTTCAGTTCTAGGAGAATAAAACCCGTTGATTACTAGATTGGGTCTTGACTGCTTCTTGGCGGGGGCGGGGGTTGGTGGTGAACTGAAGGGGTGGGATGGGGAACCGAGCGCAGTGGTCCCTTCTCGGATGGAGATGGGTGGTGCCAGCCTCTCTGCCCCGGCAAAGTCGGCACGAACTGCACCCCTCAGTCCACTCCTGCCAGCCGCTGGGGACCACAGCTCACCCCACGGTCACCCGGGAGGCCTTGGAGCGGGGGCTTGCTCGAGAAGGGGGGGAGCGACGCTGCTGCCACGGGTCAGAGCTAGGGGTGCCCGCCACCGGTAAGTGGTGGGGAAGGGCCGGGAGGCTGGCAGCGTGGGGTCCTCCCACGACCCCGAGTTGCGTGGAGGGGCCGGAGCAGGTCATCTCCCGTGCCTCCCCTCCCAGAGCTGACATTTTGTGACAAGCTCATCGACTTGCCTTGGAAGGGCCCACGTTTCACCCCTTCCTGCAGAAGCCCTAGGGCAGTTTCTTAATCTGCCCTGGCCCCCTACCGCAGACTGCGGCGCGCGGGGAAAGGACCCGCCGCAGCCCAGCCTGGAAACGGAGGCCCTCTGCTCAGAAGAGGAAGCTGCAATCCCCTAGAAAATGGAGCCCTCCTCTCTGCAAACTACAATTCCCAGCGGCCCCCACAGCGCGCGTGAGGGAACGTGCCGTGCGCTGAAGCTTATCCCGCCCCGCCTTCAACTCCCAACGTGCCTCTCGGTGTTCTTACGCTTCCTGATTTCCTACCCGACCAAATTTCCTGTTTCCAGCTCGCTTCGTAGCGGCGGACTACAACTCCCAGCTTGCAGAGCGAGGTTGGTTTGAGCGTTCGCTCTGCATTTGGACTACATTTCCCAGAAAGCCGAGGGCCCGGGGGGAGGGAGGACGGCGCGCTCAGGGCGCAGGTGCGGGCGGCGCGGCTACGCGGCGGGAAGCGGAGGTGAGCGTGCGGTACCCAGGTGGTGGTGACCTCGCTGGGCTCGCCCGGGACCCGGGGCCGGGAAGGGCCTTCGTTTGCCCCGGCCGTGGCTCAGTCGGCTGCTTGGAGCGGGTGGGTGTTGAAGACTGCTGGAGCCCGCCGTGCAAGCCCCCCGAGGACAGCCCCTCCAGGGTGTGCAGGAGAGGAGGCCAGGGTCCAGGGGGCTGGCTTCTGGGGTCTCCTCCCGGAGCTGCAAACCGAGAGTGGCTGAGGCCAGGACCTCTCGCAGCGATCCGGCGGGTTTCCTCGTCTGCGGAACCGACCCTGTGGTCCTTGCACCTGTCAGCTTCCTTCCCAGGGCGGCGGCGGCGGTGAGGTTCCCCGCATTCGGTCTGTCACGGAGCTGTGCTCCCAAGCGTGTGTTGGATCTGCATGCGAACATTGAGGCCGAGGTTAATTGAGGAGAGCGTTAGGCGTTGTCTTTTTCATATTGAGAAGTATATGACCGACGGTTCAGATAAACCAGTTCCGATTTGTTTTTTCCCCCCCCAATGCGCATAGTTGGAAAAGATGGAAAGGAACCGCGACCCCAAACAGTTCCCTCGCCCCAAACAAGTCCTGGGGCTCTTTCCTTCGCATAAATATTTAAGTCTGTGCCGGAATATATATATTTTTAATTTGCCTAAACGACATGATACCATTCACATTACTCTGTACTTTGCTTTGTTAAAGCATTGAAAGTAAAACTGTGAAGTCTTAAGGATGATGAAACAAGCTCACACGTTCAGTTGCCCTGGGTCACAGAGTAAGGTGGTGAGCATGGAGGGGCACCCAGTTCTCTGACCCCGGCAGCTCTTTGTGCCATGAGAGTGCACTTGATTTTTAATCTTTTTTAAAAGATTTTATTTTCAAGAAATAAATATTTTATTTATTAGAGAGAGAGTGCACAAGCAGGGGGAATGGTAGGGAGAGGGAGAAGCAAGTTTCCTGCTGAGCAGGGAGCCCGATGCTCCATCCTGGGACCCTGGGACCATGACCTGAGCCGAAGGCAGACGCTTCACCCACTGAGCCACACAGGCGCCCCAAGATTGCACTTTATTTGTATTTTGAAGTTAGACTCAGTTCTTAGCTATAAAATAAGATTAACGATCCCTGCTCCATCCTTTCCCCCTCCCCCCTTTTAAAAAAGATTTATGTTTTTATTAGAGCAAGAATGGGCACCAAGGGAGAAAGAGAGAAAATCCCTCCCCGCTGAGTGTGAAGTCAAATGCAGGGCTCAGTCTTCTAGCCCTGAGACCATGACCTGAACCGAAATCAAGAGTCAGACGCTTAACTGACTAACTGCCACCCAGGTGCCCCCTCCATCCCTTTCCTTTAGTGCATGATGCAAGAAAGCCTTGTGGCGCCTGGCAGGTAGCAAGTGCTTGATAAGTTGAAGCGCATACTATTTTTGCCTCCGTTCTCTCATCATCAGCCCACTGACTTAGTCCATCATCCAAAATTGGGAGGCTTCCAGTACATACTTAGTTGGGAAATCCAGGACTCCGTAATCCTAGAGTCTGGCTCTGGGGCCTTTTCCTCTAGAAAAGCAGCTGTCTTAGGGAGGAGAAGTGTTTATTTCCTGAATGAGTTTAGGAATTGGAAGTGCTGTAGGGACATTTTAATCCCATTTTTTTTTTCTGTGTTTCGCCTTATAACTGCCTGCCCTTTGGCCTTGTGCCGCGGGTTTGTTCCCTTTACCTGTGTTTCCTATGCTGCTGTTTGTGCGAGTATCTAATAACTGTTACTGAATATCTACTGTGTGCCAAGCCCTGCTTGAATCTGCTGGACTCAGGGGTGAACTAGATGGCATGGTCCCTGGCCTCGGGGAACTTTTTGCACTTTGAAGTCAGATACATGTGGGTTTGAATGTCGGTTCTCACATAGTAGCTTTATGACCATGGGCAAGTCACTGAACCTCAGTAAGTCCTTCCTCATCTTAAAGTGGAGATAACATCTTGCAGGGATTCAGTGAGATGCATTTAGCAATGGCCTGAGTATAAAAAAATATTCCTTCTTTGCCCACTTGTTTCTGTGTACTCTGTTTTTGTTTTTTCATCTTTTTTCTTTTGTAACAATAGGCTCCACACCCCGTGCGGGGCTTGAACTCAGGACCCTGAGATTAAGAGTCACATGCTCTCCCGACTGAGCCGGCCGGGAGCCCCTCTATCCATCTACTTCAGAGCTGACTAGGAAGGGTTCTGGATCTTCCCTGGCCAGGGGATTTCTTCCGGCCTCCAGCCATGCGTCTCTCTGCCCTGCTGGCCTTGGCTTCCAAGGTCACTCTGCCCCGAGACTACCGCTATGGGATGAGCCGCCCAGGCTCTCTTGCAGACAGGAGGAAGAACCCTCCAGGGACCAGGCGGCGCCGGGTGGCTGTGGAACCCATCTCTGACGAAGAATGGCATCTGTTCTGTGGGGACACGGTGAGAGCCTCGGGTGGGACGGAGTGGCGGGGGGGCTCCCAGGCAAGGATCCCCCCCTCCCTGACCCACGTCTTCCCGCAGGTGGAGATCCTCGAAGGCAAGGATGCTGGGAAGCAAGGCAAAGTGGTTCAAGTCATCCGGCAGCGCAACTGGGTGGTCCTGGAGGGACTGAATACAGTGAGTGGAGAGAGATGGGGCTTCTCAGGAAGCTGTCCCGTCACTCTGCACGGAGAGCAGCCCTGGGAGGGAGGAGGCGAGCCGCAGGGGGCAGGGGCAGTGACGCAGCTGACGGCTCTGCTGTCCCCTGGGGCTGAATGCGACCACCTCTCTTTTGGACAGCACTACCGCTCTGTTGGCAGGACCGGGGAGGACCGGGGAACCATGATCCCTAGCGAAGCGCCCTTGCTCCACAACCAGGTCAAACTTGTGGACCCCGTGGACAGGCAAGCACACGGGGCCCCGGGCAGAGGGTTTCCCAGCCTGCACATCTACACGGGTGTTGAGCACATTTATACCGAAGGAACGGGGGGCTGCAGGCCCTGGAAGTTGAGAGGGGCCATCCGTCTGATGGACATGAGCCCCTCTAGGTCACCTCAGGACAGACAGAACAGCGACAGGACGGTGACTTTCATGTTTTCAGCCACTGATTTTTTGGACAGAACGCAGCAGGAGGCCCTGGTTCCCATGCTGGGTTTCTCTCTTCCATCCACTAGGAAGCCCACTGAGGTGGAATGGAGATTCACGGAGGCAGGAGAGCGGGTACGTGTCTCCTCAAGATCAGGAAGAATTATCCCCAAACCTGATTTTCCCAGAGCTGATGGCATCGTCCCTGAAACATGGACCGGTGAGGCAGGCTGAGGGGCAGGAAGGTGGGCTGGGGGTGGTAGGAGCGGGAGGGAGGGGTGTTAGGAAGCCCTCCCGCCTGTCTTCTTTCCTCTGGTTCAACAGATGGTCCCAAAGACACCTCGGTGGAAGATGCTCTAGAAAGAACCTATGTGCCCCGTTTAAAGACACTGGAGGAGGAGGTGATGGAGGCCATGGGGATCCAGGAGACTCGGAGACACAAGAAGGTCTACTGGTATTGAACCTGGGGGAGCAGCCTCTCCCCTCCTTGTCTTCACCTTGAAGGCCAGGGCTACCTCTTCTCCAGACCCCAATAAAGAGTCACGAGTCTTTCCCTGCATGCAGCTGTTGTCTTCCGGTAGACGGGCACGCCTGACCCCGGCGCACCGTTTCTGGGATTGAAGGAAGGGGCACCTGCCCGCACGTACTGACAGAGCCTGGATGGCAGTTCGCCAGCCTCCCCCGGGGCAGGGCCTGCAGGTGCTGGGAGACAGACCCGTGAGTAATGGGGTGTTCCCCGCTGGGGGGGGTGGTAGGGGTGGGGGTGTGAGGCCCAGCTGTGGCACCTGGGCAGCGTCTTAGCAGGGGAGGCTGCGCATCCGTCCTTCTCTACACTGGTAATGGCAGGGAAATGGAGATTTCACTTATTTAATAAATTAAAAATAAATTTTACATCATATCACATTAACACATGGAGGGAGAAATCAGGGTTCCAGGGATAGGGACTGGTGGTTCTCTGGGTAAGTTCGGTGCCTGGGTGGTCTTGGGGTTTGTCAGCTGTGTTCAGTCTCCAGAAGAGAGAAGGCTTCACCCAGGGGCCTCTTTGTAGCCACCAGAACCAGGTTTCTGGGAGAGAGCTCAGGACTAAAGATGGGCAAGAGTTCAGCATGGAAGCCTAGGAGAAAGGCAGGGCTACTCAAAAAGAAACAGAGACACTCTCAGCCACTCCCTGCCTGGTCTGTGGGCACGGCCCTGTTCCCCATGGGGGAGGCCTCAGGGTGTCTAAGGAGACCCAGTTCTCCACCAGGAATGGGGTGCCCACTGTAGGTTCTTGATGCCCGGGGTTCTGGCTTAAAATGCAGCCCAGGGATGGGAGTCTGATTCAGTAGGAATCTGCACTGACCTGGCTCCCGCCCCACAGCTGACTGGCTGGATAATCACCACAGGGAGGAACCCAGGCTGCCTGGCAGCTGTGGGGGCTGGGGGCCTGGAGGAGGAGCCTCAGAACTCCAGCCCCACCCACCCAGGGTCCCGCAGGTAGGCCACCCTCACCCTGCTCCTGAAGGTGCAGCAGCCGGTCCAGCAGAATCAGCGTCTCCACTAGGGGAGCGAGAAGCAGGGCCAGGCTGAAGAAGGCCACCACTCGGTTCTCCTGGGCCTGGTGGGCCCGAAGGGCAGCCAGATTCAGCGGCAGCTGGGGGTCCAGCCCCACCCGCTGGAGCCCCCGCTGCACGTATCTGCGGGGTCAGCCAAAGACAGCACTCAGGTTGGTTTCAGGCACCCACACCGCCCACTCAGAACCATCCATTGCTAATTCCATTGCAACTTTGCTTCATGTGCTACCCTAGGATGCTTTTTCAACATTTTTCTGGCTGTGAGCTGTCTGTCCAATCGCAAATTAACTGCAAAATTTATTTTCAGCCAGATCTGTCCAATTATTTTGCTATATTTTCAGCATTTAAAAAACTTGATAGTGCCCAGATAGAATGACATCTCCCTTCTGAAGAAATTTTGAGAAGCTGCCCCGAGACTTCAACATCAACCTCCTGGGCACATTTAGAACTTCGCTAGGATAAGCCAACAAGTGAGGCTGAGGGGGAAATCAGGCGGTGAAGCCCCCTCTCCACCCCCCGCCTCCCCCAGCCTCACTCTTCAATCTTGAGCTCGTGGACCCTGGGGATCCCCTGCACGCCGGGCCGCCGAAGCTCGGGCCGGGCCCCCCGGATGACGGTCTCCAGCGCTGCGCGGTAGCAGTGGGTGCGGAGGCCAGGGCCCGCTTTCTGCAGCCGTTTGGCATACTCCTCCAGGGCGTGGCAGGCTCCCTCCCGAAGCCGGTAGGGCAGCTCGCAGCCTGGCAGCCCGGCCACCCACTGACTCAGCGGGTAGCCGCCGGGGTCACTCAGCTTCATGTAGCAGCAGCCCACTGAGGCCAGCGCCACCACCTCGGGGCAGGAGAAGTGCCTCAGCAGGGCGACGCTCAGGTCCCCGCACGCATGGAGCCCAGTCAGCAGCAAGCGGGCCCCGCTCTGGGGCAGGGTCTCCAGCGGAAGCAGCAGCTCCTGGCATAGGGCCGTGGGCTCTACCCACCTAACCACGTGGTGTGGCGAGTGGCGAGGGCCCGCGTGGACCGCCTGTGGAGGCAGGACGGAACAAGGGCAAGTGGGAAGTCTGTCACCTCAGGTCACAGGACAGGACGTGCGTGTCCTCTGCCTTCCTTCCCAAGGAGGGGGAGAAGCTGGGGACCAGGACAGCTGGGCCTTGAATCAGGAGACGGGCTGAGCCCTGGGGCCCTCATGGGGAGTGCCTTTAGGATGTGAGGAGGCTCTGGTGAAAGGGGGCCCTCGGGCAAGGGGCAGCAGGATTAGAGACGACACCATCTCAATCCCAGAAACTAAAGAGTGGGTCCAGCCTCGGTGCCCCATTCCAGCCAACTGGACCCCGCCCGCAGGGAAAACCGGCCTACCTGTGGGTGCCTCTTCTCCTCTTTCTCCAGAGCCTGCAGGAGCTCCTGGTCCAAGCGCTGGGCTCTCTCCACCAGTCTCTGATCCCCTTCAATGCTCTTCACCATCAGCCCCAGCCCCAGGGACATGAATCGGGAGAGATGGCCCTGGAGTCAGGAGAGGGAGGACAGAGACAGCCCTGTTCAGTGCGCCCTCTACTGTCAGCCTCCCACCATCAGGAAGTGGCACAGGCCCCCAGATGGCTTATCTGCCAACTTCCACCACTCCTCAGCACCTGCTTCCCGGGGCCTGTGGGCTCGTAACCTGCCTCCAGCTTTCTATCCCCACAATTCAAAAAAAGGAACCCCAAACCCCAGAATATCAGGGGTCTGACTCACCTGGCCTGAACCTATATCCACAACCTGGGTGCAGCCTGTGAGGTCACTCAGCTTCTTCACCAACTACAAGAGAAGGGACAAAGCTCTCCTGGCTACTGGCTGTTGGCTCCCAGAGCAAACACCCACAGTGAGGGTGGAGGAGCTGCAGGTGGTGGAGGAGGATGGCGAGGGGGGACCACGGGGGAGACAGGACATACGGAAACCAAGAGGGAGGGTGCTGACCCCAGGCTCAGGCTCCTCTCCTCGCCCCTCTCAGCACGAACAAGGAGAGGAGCCCCCACCGTGAAGCCCAGAGCAGATGGTGGAGGTGGAAAACGGGAAGAAGACAGTGATTCGGACACAGCCACCAACCAACCCGTCAAAAGGACGAACATACACACAAAAAGCCACAGCATCGAGATACGATTATCATATGCCTGGCGAGGCTGGTCCTGCAGGTGACAGAAGGTGCTCACATCCTGGTAACCCACAGCGCCTGCTCCCAGACACCACCCGAACGCCAGCCATCTCACCTCTCCCAGCCTCCGGATCTCGTGCTGCTTCTTGGGCCTGACGTGTTTCCGGAACGGAGCTGTCAGGCGGGAGCTCTGGCTGGGGTTCTCCAGGAACTCGGAGGAGGTTTGAAACCCAGGTGTCCGGGTAAAGGCCAGGGCACAGGCTGTGGACTTCAGGGCCAGCAGAGAGAGTGGCCACACCGACCTGTACCTGTGACAGGCCAGCCCGGGACCCCAGTGAATAGCTCCATTGCATCCTGACCGCACCAGTTTGCAACCCAGGAAGCCCGAGGGAGACTCTGAGCCTGAGTCCCCCAGCCCGGGGCCCCTCTTGCCCATACCTGACCACTTCCCCTTCCCTGGGCATCCCCAGCAGCTGTGTGGCCAGCTGTGGCGGGTTCAGTCCGTCCAGCGCTTCCTGCCATGAGCCAGGGAGTGTGCCCCACAGGTCGTCTGTGAAGAATTCCTGCAGGAGCAGGGGAGAAGCAGTCTGGCCACTGCCCTCCCCACTCCTCCCTGCCCATCCCAGCCACCGCTCTCTGAAGCTGGGCTCCAGCCGCCACCCTCGGGGCCCAGGCGGCATTCTGGACACGCCTCTCCTTGCAGCATTTCCCCTGCCCGCTGCTCTGCGTGTTCTCTCCATGCAACGGCGCCTTCGCCTGGGCGTGCCCAAAAGCGCAGTGACTGGCCTGTCGTATCAGCACGTTGCCACTTAACACCCTACCATTATGTGCACCGGACACTTTACGTGCCAGACACTGTATGTGACAGAATGCGTTTTTATTCGTGCGTTTGTTAATCACCCACTCTGGAGCTCTGGCCACGCACCGAGCTCTAGTCTAGGCGCAGAGGATACAACGAAGCAGATAGACAAGATTCTTGTTCTCACAAAGTTTACATAAAAAAGATAATTTCAGGTAACATCAAATGCCACATAGACACTAAAACCCTGACGAAACAGTAACACGGAGTTTGAGAGAGTGCTACTTCGAGGGCGCAACAGGGAAGACTTGTCTGAGGGGCTGGCTCTTGAGCTGAGACGTGAACGACAAACACACAACAGCAGATAAGAAAGGCCAGGCGGTACTTGCCGGAGGGGGGCAGCTGTGGCGATGCAGGGGTCAGAGTACAAACTGCCAGTTATAAAATAAATAGATCGGGCGCCTGGGTGGCTCAGTCGGTTAAGCGACTGCCTTCGGCTCAGGTCGTGATCCTGGAGTCCTGGGATCGAGTCCCGCATCGGGCTCCCTGCTCAGTGGGGAGTCTGCTTCTCCCTCTGACCCTCCCCCATCTCATGCTCTTTCTCTCTCAAATAAATAAATAAAATCTTAAAAATAAATAAATAAAATAAAATAAATAGATCACAGAGATGTACAGCAGAGTGACTATAGCTAACAATACTGTATTGAAAGTTGCCAAGCATAGATCTTAAAAGTTTTCATCCAAAAAAGGGGAGAGGGGCACCTGGTGGCTCAGTCGGTTAAGTGTCTGCCTTCGGCTCAGGTCATGATCCCAGGGTCCTGGGATCAAACCCTGCATGGGGCTCCCTGCTCAGCGGAGAGCCTGCTTCTCCCTTTCACTCTCCCTCTGTGCTCCCTCCCCACCAATAAATAAATAAAGTCTTAAAAAATTTCAGGTAATAGCAAACACTTATAAAATACTTTAATATGCCAGGCGCTGTCCAAAACATTTTCCACGTATTAATGCATTTAATCTTCAAACAACCCTATAAGTACTAGCTTACCTCCCATTTTACAGATAAGGAGATTGACACCCAGCAATTCAGTAACTTGTCCAAGTCAAAAAGCTAGTAAGTAGCAAAGCTGGGATCTGAAACCAACTCCACTCTAGTTCTTGCTCCTAACCACTCTGTTCTACTGCCTTCCCGTGGAGGAAGACATTCCAGGCACACTAGTAAGTGCAAAGGCCCAGGTGCCCGCCATGTTTGTAGAACAGAAATCAGGTCAGTATAGGTTTGGAGAGGGAATGTGGGAGAACCAAAGTGATGGCCTTCACGAGGCAGCAGGGGACGGATCGTGCAGCGCTTTCTAGGTAACGGTAAGGACTTAAGATTTCATCAAAGCACCCAGGAAGCAAGGCAGTGTCTTGATCAGATTCTTTTTTTTTTTTTTTTAAAGATTTTGTTTGTAAGAGACAGGATGAACACAAGCAGAGGGAGCGGCAGGCAGAGGCAGAAGTAGGCTCCCCACTGAGCGAGGAACCCGATGTGGGACTCAATCCCAGGACCCTGGGATCACGACCTCAGCCGCTTAACCAACTGAGCCACCAAGGCGTCCCTTACCTTTTTTTTTTTTTAAGTAAACTCTACACCCAACGTGAGGCTCAAACTTACTACTCTACCACCGATCCAGCCAGGCGCCCCTCATCAGATTTACGTTTTAAAGAAATCAATCAGGCTGCTTTATGAAGAAATGGTTATGGAGAAGTAAACACACAGATCAGTTAGGAAGTGGTCCAGGAGCGAGAGGATGGTGGCTTCGCCCTGGGGGGTAGCAATGAGATGGAAACAAACGGGTGAATTTGGTATCTACTCTGCAGGTAGAGCTGAGCGAAGGGCTGGAGTGTACATCAATGAAGGCGGGAGCTGAATCAAGGATGCTTCTGGGTGTGGGGGCTGAACAAGTCAGCGGACATTGGTGCCATTCATACACCATCTTATTCCCCACCGTGAGCCTCCAGACAGGGGTTACTATTACAGCTGAGAAACCCGGGCTAGGAGGAGTTTCTTTACACGCCTAAGGCTGACCCCGTAAGGGAGGCAGTAAGTCAGTCTGACTTCAAAGCTCTAACAGCCCATTACACTGTTGAACCGGGGATTTAGCCAAAGCTTGGGTGAATTCTGGAACACCTTGCGTGTTCCTCGGAGAGCTCAACGTAGCCGCGGCACGGCTCAATCGTCCACGCATTTTACTTCGGACGTGGGCAGGTGAGAGAAACCACCCGGAGCTTAGGAATATTAAAACGTATGTCAACCGACAAGCAGAGGGGCGGGGGGATGGCCCCTTTCTTGCACAGACGCATCGAGGAGCGGGCAGAAGCCACCTCTCCGGATTCTGCGCCTGCCGCGCGCACCCAGCCCACCGCACCCCCGTGGCCTCACGATGATGTAGGCGTCCAGGATGGAGCGGTAGCGCGCCAGCACACGGGTGAGGTTCACAGCCAGCTGCTTCCTCTGCTCCAGAGAGAGGCCGCGCGCGGAGACGCCCGGCATCCCGGGCGGCAGCGGCGGCGGCGGCAACGAGAGCGCGCTGCGCCGGGAGAGAGCCCCCTGGGCTCCCGCACCCCGACGCCCCTTCCCCGGCCGGCTGGGGCGGAAGAAGGGACGCTCCCCCTGACGTCACAGGTCGCGACGCGGCGCGGCGTGGCCGCACACGTGGGGCGGGGCGCCGCGCAGTACGTCACAGAGGCGTGCCCCGGCGCCGAGGCCCGCCCCTCCCCGCGCAGTTCCCTCCTCCCCCGGAAGTGAGGCCGGTCCCGCGTGCGGCGTTTCTCGCGGGGAGCGGCCTCCCCACCTTCGAGTTGTACCTCCACGGGGCTAGAGGGGCCGGGGAGCGCATCCCGCCCCCGCCGCCCCCCACGCCGCCGCCGCCGCCGCCGCCGCTGCCGCTGCTCACGCATTCGGAGTCCCTGGCGTCGCTCCCGGAGGCGGGGGCGCTGCGGGCTCGCGCACGCCGGCCCCCGGCGCGGTCCAATCCGCGCGCCTGCCGGCCCGGGCCTCGCCGGCGCGCGCCGACTTCCGCATCCGGCTCCGGGCGCTTCCGTTCTTAGCGGGGCCCGCTGGGAGGTAGGTGTGGGCGCGAGGGCGCTCTCCGTGGCGGGGACCCCCCTCTCACCTCGGCGTACTCGCCGAGGTAGGCGGCCCCCAGCCTCGGTTCCTCGGCGGGTATGTGTTGTCAGAGGGCCTGTCTCGGGAGCAGGGCTGGGGTGAGATGCTTGCGGAGGGTCCCCCCGGCCTGGAGCCGAGGGAGCCGCGCGGGGGGTGCCAGGGTAATCCAGAAGCCCTGGGGGCCGGCCCCGCCACTGCCGGCGAGCACACTTAGACCTCCCCGCCCCGGGCGGATGATGGAGCTCCCCTCTTCTGGCTTTCCAGGCTCAGAGTTCGAGCTGGTTGGCCCTACAGCCCACTCAGTTTCCGAATGAGACTGAGCTCGGGAGAGGGCAGGTGACCCTTGTCAAGACCGTACAGCTGATGAATTGTGGGGTCGCGCCGGAATCCAGGCTTCCTGGCTCAGACAGTGCTCCTAACATCATTTCGCATTACAGATTCATTCCCACTCTGGGCGGTCGCTCTGATGTCTTTCCAACCTTAAGCCTCATGAAGATGGGTCTTATTGTTTACCAGGCCTGCGGGTTCGGTTATCAGGATCACTTTCTTCCCCAGGGTGTACTCCAGATCTCCAGATGTCGGCCTGTGGGGTTCAACAGAGGATGAGTCCTCTGTCTTTCTGTCATCAGTAAGCCACTCTTCCCACCTGCTCTCCTGCCATCCACTGTCCTCATGTCTACCTTACTCCTCAATCTGGATTTTGGTGAACCTGCCCCCAAAAAAGCATTTGAGGGGAATGCCAAGCACCGCAAATTTGTCAGGAAGCGGCGGCTCTTGGAACGGAGAGGCTTTCTGAATAAGAAGAACCAACCCCCGAGCAAGGCGCCTAAGCTGCACTCAGAACCTCCAAAGAAAGGGGAGACTTCTAGCGTGGATGGCACTTGGAAGGTCTCTCCCCTTCCAAAAAAGAAGACCGTTGCCTCCAGCAATGGACCAGAGCAGTCCCTGGACAAGAAGGCTGCAGTGCCGTGGCTGACCCCTGCCCCTGCACGGAAGGCCGGGTCTGCAGTGGCTAAGGTGGATTTGCTGGGGGAGTTCCAGAGTGCCCTTCCAAAGATTAGGAGCCACCCAACTCGCCCCCACAAGAAGGGCCCCCAGAAGAACCCTACTCAGAAGAATGCCCCACAGAGCTTCTCCCAGTCTCATTCAGACAATAAATGTTCCGGAGTATCCCTGAAGATGCCAAGGAAGATGGTGGCCATTGACTGTGAGATGGTGGGCACAGGACCCAAGGGGCACGTCAGTTCCCTGGCCCGATGTAGCATTGTCAACTACCACGGAGACGTGCTTTATGATGAGTATGTCCTTCCCCCCTGCCACATCGTGGACTACCGGACCAGATGGAGTGGCATCCGGAAGCAGCACATGGTGAATGCTACCCCTTTCAAGATCGCCCGGAGCCAGGTGAGAGGCATGGGGTGCGCTGGAGGCAGCGAGGTGCAGATCATTTCTCAGCAAGCAAGGTCACCCTAGGAAGGCACCGAGGGATCCTGGAGGAGGAAGGGAGGGGGGTGGACTGCCAGATGAAGGGAGCTTCCTGCTGAGGTAGGGCGTGGTGAGAGTCCAGGAAGTTAGTTAGCTGCTGTGATGAACTGGGTTAGCTGAGACCTACCTGAGCTCCCAAAACAAATTCTCGTCTGGGGAACTGGGAATCCACACAGAGAAATAACAGCCACTGAGGGGCAGAGCAGCAGGCATGAATGGCGAGGGAAAGGGCTCAATTTGGGAACGCCTTATGGCTGGAGTTTGGGGTTGAGCCCAGAGAGGTGGAGAGGGTTCCCAAGCAAGTGTGGCAAGCTTGGGACATGGTGCTGGCAGGAGCAGGGTGATGTGTATACCTGGGACAGATGGCCTGAAGTGGAGGGGATAAAAGACACGGGGCTGGCGTGTCAGGGTTCTCACCTCGCTCACTGAGCACACCTCCTCATGGTGGCCCCGTGCTGGACGCTGGTCCCTGGGAGCACCACAGAGGGATAGGGAAAGGGGGATGAACCTGGGAGGCGCAGGGAGGAGGTGGAGAGGGAGCCAGCTGGTCTTGGGAGGCCTCCAGAGGGCGCCCGTGGTCCGCGTCTGTCACTTCAACTCCACATTCTCTGTTTTCTCTGGACACGCTCTGTTCCACGAATTGTGTTTGTGCCCTGACAGTTGGAGGTGAAGGGGCTGGATTTTAGAAAACTTGAGAGAAAGGGCTGCAGATTCTGTGCCCCGGGGAACCGCTGAGCAGGGCTTGGGAGAGGCAGAAGGTGGGATGGGTCTGAGATCTCGAATCCGCTCAGCTCCAAGGAGAGCTGTGTGTTGACTGAACGTGCAGTGAAGGTGTTGGTGGACGGTAAGTGGCAGTTGCGGTCAGGAGCACGCAGGTACCTAGTTGATTGGACTCCCATTGGGTTTTCATTATAAAGCGCTTTCCCGGTGCCCCCGCTTGGGTGTGAGACTAGGGGGCTGTTCAGATGGGTCTGGCCCCTTCTGGGGGCTCCTGTTGGCTATGCACCGATCATAGGACTGTTGCTCTTGTTCACAACCTCTTTGGAGCCCATTTGGGGAACGGCCTTCAGAGCTCATGGCATATTCTCTGGTTGTTCTCTCGCTTTAAGATCCTGAAATGGTGAGAGGTTACTTGGTCTCAAGACCAGTATGAATAAGGTTTCTGAACAGCTGGTGAGTAGAGCAGTGGGGCTGACTTTCTTGGCTTCTTGACTGCTTCTCTCTGCAGCCTGAGTCTACAAGTGATTCTTAAGCTTTTGTAGCTTGTAGGCCCTTTCAGAATCTGATGGAAACCATAGACCCCTCCCCCCAAAAAACCCATATATGTTAACTGTTTGTGTACGACGTGGGGCTTCTCTTACCTCTCTGGAGCCCATCTTTGACTACATTCGTCCAAGCCTTGTGTCTAAGGCCAGCATGTGGGAATGGCTGGAGAAGTTCACGTAGCAAGCCAGAACTGAACTGGATAGTTTAGCGAACATTTCACACGTGACTGTGATTTGGGACTGAGGCAAATTGATCTGTCATTGGGGTGGAAATTAACGAGAAGATAAGGAACCACTGGTTAAGTCCAAATTGGGTTACAGCCACTTTCACCTTGGGGAGTGGAGATGGCCCTCAGATGGAAGAAACCTTGTGGGAGAGGATGAGGTAGGTGAGCACATGGTGAAGAGAGTCTAGAAGGACCAGTGGCCACGGTGGGCTTCTGGGACGCAGGGGCTCCGCCTGCACCACCGGCCGCCTCACCACCGCGTCCCCTGCTCCCGTTCCAGATCTTGAAGATCCTCACAGGGAAGATAGTGGTGGGCCATGCCATCCACAACGACTTCAAAGCCCTGCAGTACTTCCACCCCAAGTCCCTCACCCGCGACACCTCCCATATACCCCCTCTCAACCGGAAGGCCGACTGCCCAGAGAATGCTACCATGTCCCTGAAGACTCTCACCAAGAAACTTCTGAACCGGGACATCCAGGTAGTGTCTCCCCAGATGCTGCCAGGCCCCCAGCTCAGACCCGGGGTGGGGGGGTCCTTGCTGCCTCGCTGCAGACTCTAGCCCCAGAATTGCTCTGGACGGAGATGCAGGCGGCGCTCTGATGGGAAGAGCCTTAGACAAAGAGCCCAGTAGTTTCTCCATTTGTAGTAGGGTAATGGTTCCTGTTCTCTGCCTCACAGAGCATCCCAGGGGCTGCTTGGGAGAGGGAACAGTCTTCAAGTGCATGCAGAACCCGAGCTGGGAAAAGGAGAAAGCACATCGTGGTGCCCTGAGAGTCTGCAGAGTGGGCCCCTGGGCCTCTTGCGACACGTTTGCACCAGGAGGAGGGCGGCCTGCCTGGCAGGAGGGCGGGCGCACGTTATGTCGAGAGTGGTTGTACAAGTGGGGAAGGTGCCAGACTCGAGGCCTGTCAGTGATCTGGAACGTTGTGTTGCAGAGCGCAGAACAGACCGGGGCGGACAGGAACCCAGGAGTAGACCCCCCCCCCCCCAGAGTTGTAGCTTTGCAGGCAGTAACTCAGCAGCGTGTTGGGGGGCTGGCGGGGAGCCAGTCGGGAAGGAAAGAAATGGTCTCTTGTGGCTTCATGCTCTTCTCTTCCTCCTGCGTTCAGGTCGGGAAAAGTGGACACTCCTCCGTGGAAGATGCTCAGGCCACCATGGAGCTGTACAAGTTGGTTGAAGTCGAGTGGGAACAGCAGCTGGCCCAGAACCCCCCAAAAGACTAGCGGCAGCGGGGGCGCAGGGGACGCAGGAGAGCCGGCCGTGGACCGTGAGGGAGATGGAGGCTCCGCCCCAGGCTCAATAGTCATTGAAGTTTCACCTCAGGTGTTGTGTCGTGTGTCTCGTTAAGTGTTCCGAGGAAGGAGGAAGTCTCCGCGTCAGAAGCAGCCCTACACTGTTTACCTCTTACACGGTGCTAAGCACAGGTCCCAGGGTGCGGGGCTCCCACGGGCCTTCGGACCTTCACGGGGCACCCTGGGCAGTGTAGTTTCCCAAGCGGCATTATCCCCGGGAGGCCACAGGTCCTATTGTATGCCTTTTGTTCTCAAGTAATTAGCAGCATCCTCTTTCGCTCTCCAAAGTACCCTGGTTGGATGACAGCATATCCCAGACTCAGCTTTTGGCTCAGAGTCTCCACCTAGTTTGTGGTGGCCTGTCACCCATCCTTCCCACCTTGACCTCCAGAGGATCCATCCTGGGGGAGGTTCAGTTCCCCTTCGGGTTACAAGGCAGTAGAGGTAAGAGCGTGACTTGGAAATCAACTTTTCTGGTTTAGGAAAGCAGTCTCTCTCGTAAAGTAATAGAGAATTTATTTAATTTAGATCCCCCTTGGTAGGTTAAAAAAGAATTTTAAGCATTTTCATGGTTTTTAGTGTTTTACTTTGTTAAACCAAATCTCTAAAGACTCAAATTATTCCTTCGATAAATGTTTGTAACGGAAGAACTTTTAATTGTGCGCTCCTGTTGTTGTTGTTTGAACTTTACGTTAAAAAGCTTTGTCATGAGGAGGGGCTCCTGGCTGGCTCAAGGAGAGCATGCAACTCTTGATCTCGGGAGTTGTGAGTTCAAGCCCCACGCTGGATATAGAGCTTACTTGGGGAAAAAAAAAATCTTGTCACGAGGTCTTATGGGGCTGTGATTGTGTGAGGGGTTCCCGGATCTCTGTGGACCCCCGTTGCTAGAAGTCATCGAGAAGCACTGACCAAGCCTTTGCGTGCAGCCCACGCGCTCTGCTGCCTTGTCCTCATCCCTGCCACAAACCGAGCACACCTAAAATGATGCCCCAAACCACGCAGACACCTTCACACGGAGGGTATGTGACCAGCAGCGTGATTCAGAGTGGGCATGTGGGAGGGACAGGGTGAGGGAGGGAAGGGTGCTTGGTGACGCCAGCCTGGTTGGTCCTGCCGGCTCTTCCTCGGTGGCACACACCCTCATCTTGGGAAGGTGAGTCACAGGTCTGACCTTGCATCTGGCATCACTGTGCACGCTGTGTCTTGAGAGAATGCAGCCTCCGCGTCCACACCGGGACTTGTGGCCCTGGAGCGGCTGGTTTGGCTGCAGGGGCAGGAGTAGAGCCTCGGCAGCTGGTCGCAGGGAGGTTCCTGCAGCCAGACCGGACCTCGGCCGTGGCCTTGCGCTCCTGTCCTGCGCTCGGGATCTGCTTGCACAGGCAGCTGCCGGGCTCTGAGCAAGTTGGTTCCTGCTGAGCCTGGCGTGAGGAATGCCCATGACACTTCGGAGAGGTGCCAGACGCCCTCACACACCTCTAGGTGGGAATAATCCAGGAGGGCCGCACCCAGAACAGGGAATACACGTGAAAGTAAGGCTGAGTTACATTGTAATCAGTAAACTGGGAGATAGCTGGGAAAATCTCATTCGAGGTCAGCTTTGAGGGTGCGTCATGGAACTAGTCAGCGGCTCTGATGCCCCCCCTTTACCCCCCCCCCTCCACACCCATGTCCGGAAAGGCACCTGGTCTTGGTGCAGGGCCAGAAGGAGTGGGCTTCTGCTCAACAGGCAAAACCTGGGGGCCCAGAGGACCTTGCAACCATTGCCTCACTGTTGCCTCTCATCACACTTCCTGGTTTAGAGCCCAGCTCGCCCTGCAAGGCTGCCTGGGGCCCCTTCTACTCAAGTTCCCTTCCTTTTTTTTTTAAGATTTTATTTATTTGACAGAGAGTGAGGCAGGGAGAGAGGGAACACAAGCAGGGGGAGCAGCAGAGAGAGAAGCAGGCCTCCCGCGGAGCGGGGAGCCTGATGCAGGGCTCGATCCCAGGACCCTGGGATCATGACCCGAGCTGAAGGCAGACGCTTAACGACTGAGCCACGCAGGCGCCACCTGAAGTCCCCTTCCTTTTCTGCCCCTCTGCCCAGGGTCCTGGCTTCCTCTGAGGGTGGCCGACCCCCTTGCAGATTGCCGCCTGAATCCTAGTCAAGTTTTGCCTGAACGCCCATCCTGCATCCTTTGGATGGAGCATGCGCAGGACAAAACACATGTCTTCTGATGATACTCTTCACAGCGGAGGGAGGTGTGATTCAGAGACCCCTCTGCGGGTGGGCTCAGGCAGAGGCAAGGAGCACGAGAGATGTATCCTGCCGGACATCATCTCGGCAATCTGAAACTTCATTGAACAAAGTGATTCTCAACGGGCAGTGGGGGCGGGGTTTGTAGAAGTTTCGGGTGGTGGCACTGCTCTCCCCAGATCGCCACAGCAAGCCTGCAAGGAGGAGTCATTTGATTCCTGGTTTAACAGATGATCACAGCTGACAATAGGAATGTTCAACAGTGCTGTAATTAGGAACTTGCCCCAAGGCACAGGAGCCCGAGTTTGGGTTTAGAGAGACAAATACCCAGGGAAGAGACCCGCCAGGTGCGTCCTCTGTCTGCAGCGTGTGTGCGGCTCCCCCAGCGCTTCGGTTCACCCCGCGCCGTGGATCAGGTGACCTGTCCCCATGGTTGGAGTTGGATTCTGCCCCATACTAAATGTGTGGCACTTCCTTCTTGGGGCTCCAGGGTTCCAGCCTTAAAACCCTGGGGCTCTCTTCTCCCCTTGATGTTAAGGTTGCTGTGGATAACAATGACCACCGCTTTTTGAGGGCGTCTGTGGGTCAGGCACTGCGCTTGGTCCTCGGGTGCATGGTGCTGCTGTTCTCACAGGACAGGTGAAGAAGCCTAGGTTGACAAAAGATAAGAAATCCCGCCCAGGCCCAGTAGCCGGTCTGCGGCCTGCGGGTGGGAAGACTCCGCTCCTCACCGCCTCCCTACTCGGCTGTTGACCAGCCCCACGGCCTTGGAGCCAATGTGGAACCGCCCCGCTCGGACGCTGCTGACGCACCTGCCTTGTGCTGGGTGTGGAGCTAGACACTAGGGAAGTGGCATGGTCTCTGCGCTAGTTGCTTACCATCTGACAAAGGGAAACCAGCAGACGGATTTCAGTGCACTGTGGCAGGTGCTGTCCAGGCCCACCGCGGGATTTAAAGCCGGGAGCGATGTGAAGATCATGCTGGCCGCCGAATGGAAGCCGGATTGGAGATGGGCCAGGAGATGAGTTCTGCTCGAATAATTTGGATGAGCATGGACAGAGGGCTGAATCAGTGAAGTGGGAGGACGCATATGAGCATCCCCGAGGAGGGAGAATCAACAAGACCTAGAGATCAGGGCAGGAAGATTATAGATGGTCTTAATATTTCTGACCTGCGGAGAATAGACAGAGCACTGTCATTCACGAACATAGCGATGGGCAGAAGAGTGGGTTTCCGAGGAAGCTGACTTGGGTGGACCTGGAGCTGCCTGCAGCTTAGCAGGTGAGAGGCCTGGGGCTGGCGGCTCAGAGACCACAGGGCAGCAGTGGGGGAGCCTTGGACGGGGAGGAGGGCTTCCTGTAGGAAGGTGTGTACAGGAGAGCACAAGGTTGAGATCAGAGGCTTGGGAACGCCCTTACAAGCCTGGAAGGAGGCCTGACAGAGGCCGCCAGGGGCCAGAGGGCGACAGAAGAGTCTCTCCAGGAAGGAGGGGATAGTATCTGAGACCACGGAGAGAGCCAATAAGATGAGAGCCAGGGAAAGGGCCTGGTTTTGTAGAAACTGGGTGCCTTCTGAGCAATGTCTGCGGTGGGGGCGGGGAGGGTGACAGAAGCTCATCCGAGGTGGGCTGCGGAATAGATTGGAGGTGGTGTGCACCGCTCCCCAGGGCTCTGGAGAGGGGCCGATGAGAGCCCCAGTAGGAATGAGGGGTCTGAAGATGCTGCTGGCAAAGCTGTTGACCACAGGTGGCTGAGACGGACGCTACAGTGGGTCCTGAAAGATTGGGGGGATGAGCTTAACCTTGGCAAGCAATAGGGACTCTTCTGGGACCGAAAGGAGGGGGGAAAGTGTGGGGCGGATGGGTATGTTTCTGGGCCGCACCTGGTGACCTGGATTGCTCATGAAATCGGAGCAGAGTATGAGCCAGAAGCCAGGGGACAGAAGTTGGGAGCAGCCGCAGAGGCGGGAGAACGGGCTGATGGAGGACACGCGGAGGGCAGAGGGCGTGACTGAGGTCAGAACCTGGGTTTGCAGCGGTGCTGCAAGCTGGCTGTCAGGTCTTTTCTGGCCTTATTTGGCAGCCCACATACAGAAGGGGAGAGTTTACATGATTGGGGCAAGGGGAGGACGGGGTGTGCTGGAGCCCATGGACTTGCAGCCCTGAGAGGCTAAGCTGTTGAAGGAGGGTCGGAGACTGGTGGTGGCCAGCTGCAGGCTTTGAGACCCAGGAAGGGTGAGCGTGAGCTGGATCCTCAGGGACCCGGGCAGGTGCAGCAACAAGCACCTGGCATTTCTAAGAAGGGGGCTGAGGCATCGCCAAGGAGCATGCAGAATCCTGACCTCTCCCAGCCGGGGAAGGGCCAGTCTCCTTTGCAGACCTGATTTTTGCAGAGTACCTGTTTCATGCACCTATCCAGGACAGTTAAATAAATTAAATAAAAAAAAAGAGGACTGAGGCACCTGGGTGGCTCAGTCGGTTGAGCGTCTACCTTCGACTCAGGTCATGATCCCGGGGTCCTGGGATCGAGTCCCACATCGGGTTCCCTGCTCAGCGGGGAGTCTGCTTCTCCCCCTCCCTCTGCTGCTCCCCCACCCACTTGTGTTCGTGCACGCTCTCTCTCTCAAATAAATAAAAAATCTTAAGAACAAGAGTACTAACGAAAGGTACAATCAGTTATTTCTTTCAGCCTCACAGTCACTGAGTTTGGCTGAAGTCATGTGCTTACTTTTCATTTTTTGTTCCAGAAACGGTTACCAGCCATTGCCAGACACTGTTGTAGGCCCAGCAAATCTACAGGGGCTCCCTTGTGGTGGGGGCTGATGAGTGCTGTGAAGGACAGTAAGGAGGCAGGCAGATACACGTGCACATAGGACTGTTGATGGGCTGGTGAGAGAAGACCTCTGTGAGGGCAGGACATTTGAGCAGAGGCCTGAACAAAGTGAGGAAACCCATCATGTAAACATCTGGGGAAGAACATTCCAGAGAAAGCGAGAGGTACAAGGGCCCTGAGGCAGGCGTACACTTGGCGTATTCAGGAGCAGCAAGGCCAGTGTTGCTGGAGCAGAGTGAGGCAAGGGGAAAGGGGTAGGAATGGGGTCAGTGAGCAGGGGACATGTAAGCAGAAACTACAGAGCCTCTAGACCATTGGAAAGACTCGGCTTCTATCTGCACAAGATGGGAGCCACTGCAGGGTTTTGAGCAAAGGAGTGGTTTGAACTGACTTAGGGTATAAAAGATGCCCCCCATCCACCCCCCGGGCTGCTGTGAGGGGAGAGAACGGGGACAGAGAGGACCATGGAGCTCATGCTTTATAGGCAAGACATGCCAGGAGCCCAGGCAGTGGAGGTGGCAAGTGGCCTAATTTGGGACAGATTAGCTTCCCACACATGGATGATCTTTGGTGGGGTTGATCCTGAGCAAGTGCTTATTTTATTTCCTTTCATTTCTTGAGTAAGCCCTACATCCAACATGGGGCTCGAACTCCCAACCCCAAGATCAAGAGTAGCATGCGGGGCACCTGGGTGGCTCAGTCATTAAGCGTCTGCCTTCGGCTCAGGTCATGATCCCAGGGTCCTGGGATCGAGCCCCGCATCGGGCTCCCCGCTCAGCAGGAAGCCTGCTTCTCCCTCTCCCATTCTCCCTACTTGTGTTCCCTCTCTCACTGTGTCTCTGTCAAAGAAATAAATAAAATTAAAAAAAAAAAAGAGTAGCATGCTCTTCTGACTGAGCCTGCCAGGCACCCCCTGAACAAATGTCTAAATCAAAGCTGACATTTCGGCCTTTGAACTCTCATCTGAGCTCTGTACACACAGCCCACCCATCACGGAGCGCTCAGGGAGTGCTCGCGCCCTCAGAGGTCAGGACCCAGTGTGGTCAGGGGTGGAGAATGGCTGCAGCCTCTGGGCAGACAGATTGTGAGATCTCTTCCAGGCAGTGATGAAATGGGTAAGGGACATCGAGTGGCGTGGTGAGCCGGGCGTCCCCCCCAAGGCCCTGGCTGCCCAAGCCGCCTGCCTTCGGAGCCCCTGCTCAGGTCTTGCCCCCTCTCTCTGACCCCACCACTCAGTTGGGCTTGCTTGTTTTCTTTAATATGTATGCTTTCTAGCTTCGCTCAGGGACACCACCAACTCTGGGCTTTCTTTGAAAGAGTATATGTGACACGTGGGATTTTGAGAGAGGTGGGGGTAGGGGGAGAGGCAGGGAGAGAGGAGGTAATTTTAAGAATTTGGCCAGGAAAGATAAACACCTTAATCATCTTCCAGGCTCAACCAAATTCCATTCTGAAGGGTTTAAGAGCAAAGCTTTGGAATCAGCCAGACTGGAGGCAGCACAGGGGTGGCTCTCTCATCCCTCTCGGCCAGGCCTGCCACCCTGCCCACCCCGTCACAGCTCCAAGCAGCTCCAGGCATCCCTCAGCAAGGGCAGCTTCCCCCAAGGAAGGGTCGGTCTGGTCTCATCATTCCCGTCTACCCTATGGAATCCTGTCCGGTCGCTTTTCTGGAAAGAGGCCATGAGATGGATCCAACCATAACCAAAGGAGGAAGAAGGGGGACTGCCCCTGCCCTGGAGCCCGGGAGGGAGATGGAGCCCACACCCAGGACCCAGAGGGAGGCAGACGCAGATAATCCAGCCAGGCAGCTCGAGGCCGGGGCTGGGGCTCAGGGCTGGGCTGGGAGAGTGGGTAGGTCCAGGAAGCTTCCCTGAAGGGGTGAGTGGGTGGAGCTGCCAAGGGAGCAAAGGGGCCTTTGGAGAAAGGGCGGAGTCCGGTGGCTTCCTCCTAGGCTAGGACTGCCCCCCTCCTCCACACCCTCCAGCCAAGGCACGGAGTGCCTCCTCTGGGCTCTCCTCTGGGGCTCCCGGAGGCCTAGCCCCAGGAGGTCTGAGAGCTCAAAAGAGGGGATTTAGCCCACAGAGACCATACTACCCACAAGCAGCGAGAAAGGCCTGCGAGTGTCCAGGACCCAGGCTGGCTCCCTCTCTGGGCCAGTGCCCGCGAGCTCAGTGGGAAGACAGGCCCACCAGAAATCCAGATCATCTGGAGACCTGGAATGCTGAGGCTGACAGTCCCAGAGCTCGGGGCTTTAGGAGGCAGGGGACTATGAAATCCAGGAGACTCTGGCTGGCTGCTTTGATCCCCCAGGGACAGGGACGTGTCCCTGCGGATCCCCGAGTGCCAAAACTCCCCCTTGGATGTCCCCCCCAGGTTGGTCCCAGGCGGGCGGCTTGGGCAGCCAGGGCCCTGGGGGGAAGCAGGGCTTACCCCGCCACTCGATGCCCCAGGTTGGTGGAGATGCAGGCAGGGCAGGTGGGGCTGCGGCAGGGCAGCCTGGCCAAGATTTTTAGGCTCCAGCCCCGTGCCCTCTGGGATTCTGGGAAGGCCGGGGGCCCCTGGCGGACGGGGTGGGTGGGGGGCGGCCGGAGACTGTTCAGTCTCTCTTTGACAGCTAACATTTTCCAGAGCCGGCACCCGCAGGAGAAAGGAAATCAGAGCTTCCCACCTCACACATCTTTTTCCCATTTTGTTCATGCTGCCCAGGGAAAGCCATTAGGGCTAGGTCAGTCTGGGGCCTCCCCCACCACCTATCTCTCTAGCCAGCTCTAAGGAGGAGCAGGGATGGGGGGGGAGGGTCACTGGAAGGACAAGGCTCTAGCCTGCGAAGGGGCCTGACTCTGAACTCTTGTCTCCCTTAAGTCCCTGCCCACTCAAGATGGGGGTGTGGGGGCAAGGACCCCGAACCCGGGCTTCTGAGGGCCTCCCTCACTCGGCTCAAATCCCCTGCACCTCTGGTTCTGTCTCTAGGGAGTCTGGCCCACTGGCCCTAAGGAACGTGGAGCCTGGGCCTGGTCTGTAGCAGGAAGAGCCCTGGGGTTGGGGGAACCTAATAGGGGCTCTGGCCTCCTCCCTGGAGCCAGGCGGGGGCCCAGACAGCTGGGTATCATGGTCCGGAGGCGTGCTGCACTGGGAGCACCGAGGAGCCTGGAGGAGGACTCCTCCCTAAGCTGACTGACCTCCTTCCTGAGGTTGAGCCATCCGCTCCTGTTATCCTGCCCCTGCTCCCAGGGACCGTGAGTCCAGTGCCCTCGTTCTAGCCTTATCCAGTACCTCAAACCCCCCTGTCTCTTCTCTGGGAACCTTGACCTTCTCCCCTCCCCCCTGCCCCTTTCCTCTTCAATCCCGGAGTCCACTTCTCTGGCCCGGTGCCCACCCTCTGCACTTCAGGCTGGAGAGGAAGCAGAGCACCCACCCAGTCTGCAGCCCTGCTGATTTCTTTCTTCTGCCAGAAACCCCAGATCATCTCAATGGGGAGAGGGATTCCCTGGACCTCCGGCTCTTCTTCGGTTTCCCATCCTCAGGGAGCGGGAGAGGAGGCATCTGGGAGACGGTTTGGGCTCCCCAGAACAGGTCCTGGGCTAGGTTGCTGGCTGTCCCTCTTTTCCAGGGCTAGCCACTGTCCCCAGGTACCCTGCAAACCCAGGTGTTCAGCCTGCCAAACTTGTCCGGCCGTCCCTTTCCTGACCTGGGCTGCCAGGGGTTAAGGGACCAGTGCAGGGCAGGGGGTGGGAATGGCAGAGGGGTCTGGCCCCAGTCACTGGCTCATAAAAGCCAAGAGGAGTTTAACTGCAGGTCACGGTGCTGCCTGACTTCTCCATCCAGCAGTGCTGCCCTGGGGGAAGGGGGTTGGGGGGGAGTCCTTCAGGAGGGGAAATGGGGGCCACGGCTGGCCAGGATCAGGGCCAGGCCCGTCCAGCTCCAGATGCTGGCAGTTGCCCTCAACAGTGCCGGCCACACTGGATTCCCACCTCTACCTCGGAGGTTCTCTAAAAAGCAGGTCTCCAGAGTAAGGGAGCCGGACGTTGGTGCCTGTCCCTGCAGCAGGCTAGGGAAACGGGCCGTGGCGTCAGCGGGACAAGAGGCGATGCCCTCTGCCAGGCCAGCAGGAAGCACCAGTCCGGGTGCTGGAACAAGGGGAGCAGGACAGAGAAGCCAGCAGCCAGGGGTCAAAGAGCAAGAGCAGTGCGCCGGCTGCCTGTGGGCAGGGTCTCCAGGTTCTCCCACGGCTGCCCCTCCCCCCGCCCGTGCTGCCCCCTGAAGAGGCCAGCAGAGCCAGGGGCCTCTCTCGGGGGACAAGACTTAGTCTGGACACGTCCTCAGCCAGTGCGTCCACACCTCCTCCCTCCCGCCTGCCCAGCTCAGCGTGCCCGGCCCAGCCCCGAGGAGAGCGTTGGCAGCTGGGAACCAGGTAGCAGAGCCAAGAACAACAGAGGAGCCGCCTGGCTGCCTGGGTGCTGCATAGACCCTGGCCTGCTCTGTGATTTCTCCTGGAGCCGGCAGCCCTGCTCCCACCCCAGCTTCTGACCCTGCCCGGCCACCCCTGCCTCCTTCACCGCGGCCTGGGGCTGGCCCTGGAGATCCCAGCCATTCCCTCCTTTCCAGTCCAGCTGCCCCTTAGAGTCACTCAGGATTCCCTGCCTGCACCTTCCCTGGCTTGGAGGGACTCTGCCTGCTTTCCAGGTCTCTGACCTGGTCTCCCAGCTGGCGGGAAGCCCTATTCCCTGCTCTAACAGCAATCTGATGTGGGGAGAATCCGGGCCAGGCCTTACCAGATTTGAAAAGGGCTGGGTCCCTGAGCCCAGGCAGACAGACAAGAATGGAACATTCCCCTCTGTACTGAGGGTTAGACCGGACCAGGAGGCAGGATGCTTGAGCTCACACTGCGCCGCATGGAATCCTGAGGGCTTGGGGACCAGGGGACACCACTGTCCCGCCCCAGGCACTCTTAGCTCCTTTATTCTGCTCTCAGACCCACCCCCCTGCTCTGGCAGAACTTCTGCCTGTTCTGTTGCCCCTCTGCTGAGTGGCAGAGACCCAGTGTCCAGCCTCACCTGGGTTTAATTTCTACAGGACTCCCAGCCAGCAAACTCTGTGACCCAGCAGATGCAATAACACTGCTCGGGGTGAGGCGCTTCTCCAAGTGCTGAACTTGGCCAGAGAATCTCCTTGTCCCGGTTGGGGGGGAGGGGGAGGGGTTCATGACTCTTCCACTCTCTCCATCCCCAGCTGGGCGGGTGGTCCCTCCTGCCCCATCCTCAGGGGAGTGGCGGAGAGGGGTAGGGGCAGCTCCTCTCCCCCAGCCCCCCACCCCTCCATCGTGCACGCGGATGTGTGCTCACGCTCCTCCACCCAGCCAGAAGCGTGCCCACCTCCATTCCTTCTGCTGCAAAGCCAGCCACTTTCCTCTTAGCCTCACTACCATGGGAACAAAGCCCCAGAAGGTTCCTTGCCTAGCTCTCAGGCCTGTTTCCTCCCTACCCCACCCCCACTCTGCCTCTGTTCTCCCAGAGCAACCAACTCTGCACCTTTCCCCCCAAATTCCTGGGGGAGCCCCCGACAGGGGTATGACCAAGGTTCCTAGAAAGGGAGAATGGGTTGCCCAGGGCTGACCTGCGTCAGGTTTGGTCCTAATGAAAAGGCCAGCGACACTAGGAAATTCCTTCTCATTGATCCTGGCGGGAAATTAAAGCCAGTTGTTTGTGACCGGGTGACTGACAGGGGCTAAGCCCCTCCCCGCCGCCTGGCTCCCGGCCTGCTCCCTGCCCCTAGGCTCCCCCATCCTCCACTGTTAGCCTCCTTTCCCATCCCCCAATCCTCTTATCCCACCCACAGTGTCCCCCAACCCCCTTCCCCTGCATCTTCCCTAAGCCCCTTCCACTTGCCCGCCCTATGCTCCCGTGGGCAAACAGGGTTTCTGGAAGCTGAGACCTGCTTCCTGGCACCCTGCTCCAGACCCTCTACCCACCTCCCTCAGCCAGGGCTGGGGTGCAGGGGCTGGAGCTCAGGCCCAGAGCTGCCAAACCACAAACACTCACATCTGGAAAAAATTCCCCTCCCAGCCCAACTTCCCTGTGTCTTACTTCTGTGTCTTTGGAACTTCTGGCCGCCAGGGCAGTGGGGGGAGTGAGGAAGTGAAGAGAGGGGACTGGGCCCAGACCTCCCTGCCCCCACCCCAGGGAGCCCCCTTTCCAGCCTCCCCAGGATCCTCAGCCAGACCACATCCCCCCTCTGCTCCTGTAGGTCTGGCCTCCTGATGACCGTCTTTTGGGTGAGCTTTTAACATCCTGAGTCACCAGGCTTGCGGGGGAGAGGGCCTGAGCTGGCCCTTCTCTTTTGCAGTAGGAAAGATCCCCACTGAGCCAGGACTGGACCCTTCAGGCTGGGGGCTCCAGAGGGCTGGTGTGGAGAGGAGGTGGGCAGGTTGACCTGGTGGAGGAGGTGGGGGCAGTGAGGCGGAAGGAGGGGTGCTGGGGTTCCTGCCATGGTCCCTCCCCCAAGCCTCTCCTCATCCCTTTGGCTAGGAGCCGGATTTCACTGTCAGAACCTAATCCCCCTCCCTTTACCTACAGCAGCGAGAGCCTGCCGCTGGGGGAGGAACACGGGGCGGGCTGCAAGCACCCCCTAGGGGCCACCCCCTTCCCTCCACCACCTCCCACCTCTGCTTTTGTCTGTCCTTCCTCAAAGAGCTCCGACCTGCTGCCCTCCTACTTCCAGAAGCCCAGGCCACCCCCACCCCCAGATGAGCCCTCCCACACAAACCCTGAACCCTAAAGCCAGACTGAAGCATCCAGCTCCCTTCTGCAAACCTGACAGGTGATCGCCTCCCCCTGCGGTGGGGGGGGGTGCATCGAGTCCCTTCTATCATAGCACCTCCATCCCTCCCGCTCAGGGGCACCCGAGCTGCTTTCCTGTTTCAACACATGCATTATTCAGAGATTTCCCTCTTTACAGCGCAGAGGCTCCAGCCTTCTCCAGTCTTTGGTGAAGCCTCCAGCCCCTCTGCTTTGGCTCTGTTCTTCCGACGCCTCCCCAGCCAAGGCCCCCAACACGCTAGACCGTTCCAGGGCTCTAACGAAAAGGGTTCAGGACCTCAATGAGCCTGTCCTCTGCTCCTCCCGTGGCCACGCTGGCGGGGAGGGGCCAGCGCTAGGACCAGATGTGGCGTTTTTCCTGCCCGCCTCGCCAGGAGCTGGGAGCGCAGTCCTGGGCGGGGGGCGGGGCCGGGGGGCGGGGGGGGCGGTGCGGGCAGCGGGGCCACGTGCACGCCTTCGCGGAGGGCCGCTGGGCCGCAGCAACGCTGAGCGCCGCCTGCCCGTTGGCCTCGGATCTCCCGGCCAGTCTCCCGGGCTCCCCGCTTGACCTCCTGTTTCGGGCTCCCAGCCCTCCCCACAGGGGTCTCGGCGGGGAGCTGGGCCCTGCCCCCTCCTTTGATCTCCCGCTTCGTAGCAGCTGGAGGAGGGGCGGCCGCTCCTTCTGCCCGTTGGACGGCGCGGGATTGTGACACCCGAGACCCCGCTCCACCCCTTCCCGGGGCACCCAGTCTCCCTCCAACCTGGGTGGCAGCGCGGCGCGCCGGGGCTCCACGCCTCCGTCCCCGCCTCCCCTCCCTGCCGCCTGCTGCGATCCCCTGGGGATTCGGGGAGCCAAGCGACGGAGAAAGCGCCTTAATAAAGAGCTCGTGTCAAGTGATTGGCAGTGACCTCTGCCCCCCGCCCCAGCCTCGCGCCCGGGGCTCCTGCCTAACCCTTCGATGCCCGCCCAGCTCATTAAGAGGAAGGAGTCTCTCCGCGCCAACGTCCTGAGTCCCCCGGCACTGCGGCAGCCCTGAACCCCGGGGAGGCCTGCGCGGGTAGGGGGGCCGCTCCCTCCCACCTCCTCGAGCCTCTCCAGCAGGGGGCGCCGTTGCCCCACTTGGGGGCCTGGCCCAGCCACCCCTGGCCTCCCCGGCTGCTCTCTGAGCTCGGGGCGGTCACGCTGGACCAGTTCAGGCTTCGGTGGAGCCGAGCCCGGCCGCCCGCCTCTTCCCTAGCGCCGGCTCGGAGCGGGGTTCGCCCGCTGGTAGTGTCGCCGGGTGTCCGGCGCCAAGGAGTCGAACGCACCGAGTCAGGTTGGGGAGGGGCGGGGACCAAGCCAGCCGTGACCCTGGGGACGTGAGACCTGAGTATCTGCGCCCCGGGCCCGACGCCCCCTCCTCTCGGCGGAGAGCCCAATCCGAGCGCTCTGCCCGTGTCGCCTCCCCAGCCATCCCTCGCGCGGGAGCCAGCTGCCTCGGCCCCCGGCTAGCCCCGGACCCGCCCACGGGGGGCCAGATCCAGAGGCGGGGGAGCGGGGCCTGAGGGCCCCCCAGGTGGGGTGGGGGCGGGGCGGGAGGCGGGGCCATCTCTCTCTCTCTCTCTCTCTCTCTCTCTCTCTCTCTGCCTCTCTTTCTCTCAGGCAGGGGCGGGCCCCGCTCAGGGTATAAAAGCTGCCCGCGCGGGAGCCCAAGCCAACTCTGGGGTTGTCCTGGGAAGTGTCCTGTCCTGAGTCTCACGACCAGGCGAAGGCGACCGCGACATCTCTTGTGACTAAAAGACTCAACGTCCAGTGCTCCACCCAAAGCATCTAAGGGGATCGCCACTCGCGCCTCCATCATGCCCAACTTCTCTGGCAACTGGAAGATCATCCGATCGGAAAACTTCGAGGATTTGCTCAAAGTGCTGGGTAAGGAGATTTTAGAGCTCCCGGGGAGCCAAGGGCGGCGCGGAGTCCTCCCGCACGAGAAAGAAAGCAGGGCGGGGGTCAAGGCGCGGGAGGTTGGGTGTCTGCGTCCCCAAGAAAAGGGGCCGAACGCTTGCATGGGGGGCTCGGGGCTCGGACATTTAGATCCTTTCTCCGGCGGGGCGTCCCCTCGCCCCCCGCCCCCATGCCAGTTCCTGCAGTGACCAGCCTGTGAACCAAGTAGAAACCAGAAGCACGAGGTCGGTATCCCTGGGGGTGGGGCCGGGAGCTCTGGGCAGTTCAGAAGCTGCAAACCCCGCACCCAGGCTGGGGGCCTGGGTCCTTACTCAGCCAGCCTCTTTGCCCCCCACTCCCACAGCCAGTAGCCCATCTCGGGGGCAGGTTCCTTATCCCTCTGCGCCGGGCTCCACCCTCCAGGTGAACTGCCAGCCCAGCTCTAACGGTTGCCCCTTCCCTCCCCATTCAGCACTTCCCACGCTGTGCCCCCACCCTCCGTCTGTGACACAGATATTTTCCTACAGCGGGCAGCTCCAAAGTCCTCAGTCGCTCTGGATAATTATCACTTTCTTAGATTTCAACAAATGGTTTCGTGTGAAACCCCAACCCCCCATTTCCGAAAATCCCAGTTCTTGTCTCCCTCCCCCACCCCAGACCTGCTGCAGCCCAGCTGGGTGTGTTGGTTAAAGGTGAGGGAAAGTTAAACCTCCTCTAACTGCCTTTCCCAACTCTGTGGGCCCTCTGGTGTGTGGGGAGGGGTAGAGAGTGGGATCACCAGGAGGGGCTCTGGGAAGAGAGGGGGGTGAGTTAAGGACCTCAGTAATCGGGAAGCCCCCCCCCCCCCCCAGGAGCCCTGCAGCCCTGGATTTCTGGACTGAACACGGTGACCCCTCCCTTGAGTGGGAGGAGGCGGGGGGCATACCTTGTGCAGGGTGGGGTGTAGGATTGAGTCTGGACCTGGGAAGGGTCTGGAATGCTGTGTTTCCATATTCCTTGCCATTAGTTCTTTCGTCTAACCACAAGACTTCTTCAAGCCCTGTCTTTCTCGCTCTCCACTTGCTGCAGTTAAACGCCAAAACATTTTCCCTTCAGAAAGCCTAGATGCCATTCCCTCCCCACCTCTGGATTCTGGCCCCTCTCCCCAGTGGATGAAGCAGGAGGTGGCCCGGCACACCCAGAGGCCCAGCTGGAGAATAAGAGCCAAAGCCCAGTCCTGTTGTCTGTCTTTGGTCTGTTTGTCCTCCCTGCGGGGTCTCTCCGAGCCACGTGCCCTCCTCAGGCCCTGCTGGGGGCAGATTGAAAACAGACCCATTAGACAAACAGCCCTGGCTGGAGTGGCATCTCCTTGGAACGCAGCCCTGCCCCTGCAGGAACCTCGGCCCCTCCTTGCCCCCTCTGCCCAAGTCAAGTATCCCTCTCCTGGTGAGGAATGCTCAGGTGTTTGGGAAAAACCTGTCCCACCCACTGCAGTAGGCAGGGTGCATGAGCAGGTTCTGCTCCTGTAACAAGAAAGATGAAAAAGGTAGGCAGTGTCAGGTGGGCTTCTAGGGGAGATGGGGTGGGGTGTGTCTGCTCTGCCAAGGCCACTGGATCTGAGAACCTCTCCCTGGACCCAGGAGATCAACGGCCCAGAAGGGGGTTCCTGGGGCTGCTGGGGGCGTCCTCCTGCTCTCCCGCTCCCTTCTTTCTGGAACAGAGTGGGTCTGTTTCAGTGCCAAGGGAAAAGAGGATTTGTTTCTCTAGGAACTCAGGGAGTCCTCTTGCCTGACCCAGCCCTGCTTGGCCCCCTCATCCCCACCCATTGCTTCCCTGAAGGTCTCTGCTCCAGCTGCGGGAGGGGGGGTGCACCAGGCAGGTGAAGTGGGCTGATGATGCTTAGACCTGGCCCCGGCCAGAAAGACCTTCCTGCCTGCTTGTCTTCTTGCTCTCCTGGCTTCTCCACCCTTCCTCGTGACTGGGAAGCAAAGAAGAGGGGCCCAGTTTGGGGAAGGATGTGAGGGACAGGCCCAGGGACTCTGAATCCACAGACCCTGAACAAGACCTGACCACCTGAGTTCAGGGTGATCCTAGAGTAGGGAACATACTGGGGGAGGGGGGGGAACGGGGTCCCTGTCTGTCCCTTGAGGGGAGAAGGGCACGGGAGCCTGCCAGGAGGCCGGGCAAGCAACGGTCTGATGCAGGGAACTTTGAGCCTCAGCTCTGGCTTTCTTTGGTTTCCTTTTCCCAGTAAAAATAATAGCAGCTATAATAGCACAGTGTGCCTAGCGCTGTGTTTCTGGGTCCCACACGCGCCACCCATTTGCCCAGGGTCACCTGGCCTGCAAGGGAGGCTGAGCCAGGTGGATGTCAGGGTCCAATGGATCTTCCTGCAGAGCCTCTGGCTTCCCCAGGCTGGGGCCATTCTATAGAGGGGAACAGCGCCCCAGCTCGTCACCTGCTGAGAGTCCCTGCTCCTCACTGAGGAGAGGGACAGCGATGGGGTAAAGGAAGGTTGAGCTAGCACCAGACAGGGGAGGTGCATGAGGCAGAAAGGAGACGAGCCCTAACTTCTGTGACAAGAGTGGTGAGGCCTGGCCGGGGAGGGTCTGGCCTGCTCTTGGCCCGGGGTGAAGACACAGTGACTCTGATGGGTCCACCCCCCGCAGAGGGTCGCAAGCAGGGTGGATAAAGGGCTACAAGTGAGGTGAACCGGGCCAAGGTGAGGTTGGCTGCTGGGTGAGGGGAGTGGGGAGAGGCTGCCCCTGAGAACACTGGGGTCCGGGCCTACTGGTCAGCAAGGTGGGACCCCACGGGGTGCTGCCGCTCTGCCCAAGTTGGGCCCTGGGGAGGGGTGAGGCAGGGGCCCGGAGCTCCCTTGAAGGTGAGCCTCCCTCCTCTCCCTGCAGGGGTGAATGTGATGCTGAGGAAGATTGCCGTGGCTGCAGCGTCCAAGTCGGCCGTGGAGATCAAACAGGAGGGAGATACTTTCTACATCAAAACCTCCACCACGGTGCGCACCACGGAGATTAACTTCAAGATCGGAGAAGAGTTTGAGGAGCAGACTGTGGACGGGAGGCCCTGTAAGGTGAGTCCCTCGGGGTCATGGCATCCATTGCCCGGCCATTTTCCAGTCTTTTCCTGGATTCTCTGCTCCACTCCCAGTGGAGAAAGTCCCTCTCTCTCGCTGCTGCGGGCCCCACTCACGTGGCCTCTCTCTTGCAGAGCCTGGTGAACTGGGAGAGTGAGAACAAAATGGTCTGCGAGCAGAGGCTTCTGAAGGGAGAGGGCCCCAAGACCTCCTGGACCAGGGAGCTGACCACTGACGGGGAGCTGGTCCTGGTAAGGCCTGCCTCCTACCAGTCCAGCGCCGCCTTCAGGGGTTTTCTGGGACACTCCAGGGCGCAGGAGGTTCAAGATCAACTGTACTGGTCCCCCGCCTCCCGAGGGGGCTGCTGGCCGGACAGTGCCGCTCTGTGACCGGGACATGGTCCTCCGCGTACAGCGGATGCACACCGAGAGGCCCAGCATTCCTCTGGGCGACGACCCTCCTGGCCTGGGGAGGAGGGTGGAGGACAGAGCCCTGGGGCTCTATCACCATCCTCCCTCCTGTGACACCGGGGCATGTGGGGACCAGCTCCTGCCTGTTGGTCCTGAATCTAGAAGTAGGTTTGGTCCCCGAAGCCACAGGGACCACGAACCTTCCAGGTTAACGATGACTTCTGACTTGTGTCCTTCCAGACCATGACGGCGGATGATATTGTGTGCACCAGGGTCTATGTCCGAGAGTGAGCAGCTGTGGGTCCAAGAGCTGCCAGAGCCCCCAGCCCACCCTTCCACGCTCCCTGCCTCACTGCCCCTCCCTCCTTCCTTCTAGGCTAGCTCTCCCCTCCCCACCCCTCACTTCTGGGGATGCTGGGATGCCTCCAGCTGGGCTCAGGGCTGGATGGCAAGAGCCCAGATCACCCTTTCCAGAACACTCCCCCTCCCAAGCCAGCAGTCCCGAACTAGCCCAGAGCACAGCCTCTTTCTGGGAGGGGACCTGAGGGCCCCAGTGGGAAAGATGGCCCTCTGGCTTCCGCTCTTTGTCCCTGTAGCCGACACAGTGTAGAATATTTATTGGTTAATTTTATTAAAATGTTTAAAAAAATACAACCTGTCTCTGGCTCCTTGGGAAGGGGACAGATGAGTCGCCTGAGTTCCACTTTGCGTCTGAAGCATGGTGTGGGAAGCATGGTGTCCACAGCAGGACAGGTGGGCCACGGCGGTGGGGGGCTTCCCCTCACCCCACTGCCCACCCCTGCAGCCTCCTGCACTGCCCTGGCTCCCAAGGCTAGTCCTGGACTTCTCAGCAGGGGCGCCGGGCTCCGAGGAGCTGACTCCCACCTTCTCCCACACGTTCCTCCAATGTTCCTTCTCTCCTCCAACTCTAATCCTTGGGTGACCCCAGGCCTGGCCTTGGCCTCCCACATGGTTCCAGATGAGCTCACCAATGCCCACAGGCTGGCCTTGCTCCCGCCCGGGTCTCCTGATGAGACTCCGGTCCTGCCCGCCCTCTGGTTCTGAGACAGGACTATCTCGGCCTTGAGACCTACACACCCCTTCTGCCAGCTCCCCCCCACCTTCCCACGCCTTCACGCTCAGGTCAAGGCTCTACTGCATCTTCCCAAGCTCCACGCTCATCTCCAGTACCTGCCCTCCTTCCGCAGGCCAGGGCCCTTCACCGGGCCTTCTCCCGGCCCACCTGGTCTCATACCGCAGCACATTCTAACGGGCCTGCCTGGCCTGCTCGTCCGTCTTCATGGCTTTGTGGGGGCAAGTGAGCACAAGTGTTGGAAGAGAGGTTCCTGTCCTGGTTCTCTCACTTGCTCATTCCATGACCTTGGACAAGCTACTCAGTTTCTCCAAGCCTTCGTTCTGTAATCCAATGGCTTGTTTGCTGGGGAGTGTCCGTGGGGGCCAGCCAGACCCAGCCAAGGTGGCCAGCGGCTTCCCCTGCCCCCTGTCCTGCTCATTTCTGTGTCCTTTGTGCACTGGCCACATTCAACCCTGTCAAACGGAACTCCTCCCTACCTCGCGGAAAACTGACTTCAGATGCCCCAAGCTCACGTGCTTACAGCTTGGGGTCCCCCCAAAAGAGAGACTCTCTCCCAGGGTCCATACCTTCATGCCAGAAGGGGTTTGGTTCTGCGGGGTCACATGACTGTCCTCCGGCCCACTTGCTGCGGACAGGGCCAGGGGCCCAGAGGAGGGACGGGTGGGGCAGAGCCCGGGGGCTTGGGAAGGAGCACTTCGCTGTGAGAAGAGTTGCTTTCTCAGACTTCTCATCTATAATCCAGCAACCGTATAGAATGTCCACCTCGCAAAGGCATTGTAGCAGTTAAATAAATCTCATTAAGTACATAGCATTTAGCAATAGTAAGCCCCCACAAAGCCAAGGTCCTACCTCTCTGACCCACCCTCCAAGATGCGGCCAGGAGGCAGGAGGGGGGTGGTCCTTCAAAACATAAGCTGTCCACGGGCGCCTGGGTGGCTCAGTTGGTTAAGCAACTGCCTTCGGCTCAGGTCATGATCCTGGAGTCCCTGGATCGAGTCCCGCATTGGGCTCCCTGCTCAGCGAGGAGCCTGCTTCTCCCTCTGACCCTCCCCCACTCATGTACTCTCTCTCTCTCTCTCTCTCTCTCTCTCATTCTCGCTCTCTCAAATAAATAAATAAATCTTTAAAAAAAAACCAAAAACATAAGCTGTCTTATGTCAGTGCCCTGTTCAGAAACAATAAGACAAAACAAAACTCACCTTAGCCACAGCCCCTCTTTTTGTGCAGACTACCGTGCAGACCGGTATTAGCGGCCATCCCAGACGTGGCCCCTAGCCCTTCCTGCATGAGCTCCTCCCCTGCACATGCCACCTGCTCGCCCAGGGGCACCCAGAGCTTCTCCAGAGCTTGGCTTCCCGCCTGGCCCGAAGCGGCCTCTCCCACCGGCAGTGCTGACAGCCACTGGTCACGCTTCATGGCCTGTGTGCGGCAGGTGAGCCTCCTCTCCCTGCGAGACCAGGGTGCCCTGGGGCCAGGCGTCCGGCTCCTGCCCCAGGGAGGCCACGTGCTGCAGCTGAGGGCAGAGGGGTCAGGGCCAAGGAGTGGGGGGACGGTGTAAAGAGTCCCGGGGCAAGCCGGTCCCCTCTCTGAGTGTGGGGGGCCCTTTCATGGGTATAGCCAATTAGTGTTTCCCGGGAGTCTCCTGGGAGCCGGGCACCGTGCTGGGTGCTGGGAACGCAGAAATGCATCCCATGGGCAAGATTCCCTGCCCTCCTGGGGCCTGCGGGAGGGCACAGCCCTTTAGTGGGAAGAGATGATGAAACCATAAATACACCCCTCAATTCCTGAGTGCACCCCATGCAGGTGTTGGAGGGAAAGGGGGCAGAGGGAGGGAGAGAGCACCAGGGGAGACCTCGCTTAGGCTGGGGGCAGGTGGCCATGTTGGGAGGACAAAGAACTTCAGGGGGCCTGATGGACACAGTGGGGTGAAGCAGAGGGGAAGGTACTCTAGGCAGGGAGAACCACAGGGTGAAGGCCCCAAGGACAGTTTGGGTCTGTCCAAGGTCTGGGGACTGGAGTGCAGGGCAGCAGGGGCCTTTAGGGGCCAGGATGTGTGGGACCTGAAGGGCCTGAGGGCCCCAGTCCATATGTCTTATTTGCTTCCAAGAGCAATGACAAGCCACTGAAGGATTTAAAGGGGGCGGCATCCCACATGTGCTTTAGGAGTCCCCTCTGGCTGTCAGGTGAAGATGAATGGAGAAAAGCGGGCGAGGGGACGGAGCCAGCAAGAGGCTAGGAGAGGCCGGAGCAGAGGGCGGAAAGTCAGGGACGGGGGAGACCCGGTGAGGCATGAGGCAGGAAGGAGGGATGAGAGAAAGGGGGGTGTCCTGGGTGGCTCTCTGGCTCTGGTCCTGGGGGGGCTGTTTTCAGAAACAGAGAAATAAATCTGGGCCTTCTGGATGCCAGTTTTGTTTCTTTGAATCCAGAAGCATCCTAACTCCTCAGCCTGAGGCCCAGCTTCATCTCTGTTCTGATCACTTCCTCCCCTCCCGCCCCATCCCTGACCTCAGCTCCCGCGGATGCCCATCCAATCTGCTGACTCCCCAGCCCACCCTTCCCACCTTAGCTTGACTCCCATGCCCACCCTGGAGGACCTTTACTCAAGCTCTCCCTGCCCTTTCTCATGCCTTTGCGCTGGAGCATCTGCTCTTGTTTTTCTGACCAGTTTGTCTCTTTCTAGAATCAAGTTGCTGAGGAGAAGAGGGATGTGTCTGTTTCCAAAGAAGTCCTGGAGGGCAGGGGCGGGGTCTCCCCCATCAGACTGGGGGCTCCTGGAGGGCTGGTACAGGGTCTCCCCCATCAGACTGGGGCTCCATGAGGGTGAGGCCCTCCCCCTGGCTCTGTTTCTGTACTCCCCGCCCTCCAGGCTGAGATGACAGGGAAGTTACAGTCCTGGACCCAGGAGATGGGATCAGGGAGGGGCCGCCTCACCCATCTGGCCCAGCCTGGCCCTACCCGTGAGAAAGTCCCTCTAGCTTCCCCTCCCACCCTGAAGGCCCTCTTCCTCTTCTTCCGTTACCTGGGCCTTCATTGCTCAGCAGTGCTTTTAGAAGAAAATGCACAGGAGCCCCTATCCCCTGCTTGCATCCCCAAAATTCTGTGGGCAGAACCTTCTCTCCAGTCAGGCTTCTCAGAGTTCAACCACAAAGGGGGCAGCAGAGGGGCCCCGGGCCACCGAGCCTCCTCTTGTCCTGAACCGAGGGCCTCCGGGAGGGCCAGAGAAGGTAGGAGGGCAGGGGCAAGGGAGGGGGGTGTGGGACGCTGCCCTGGGGTAGGGTGGCTGCCGCGCACAGCAGGGGCCCTGACCCACACTGGGACAGCCTGCACCAACATCTTAGGGAAACCGAGGTACACACACACACACTCTGCAAGAGACAGGTGCATGGGGCTGAGACTGACCTAGCAATGTCAAAACCAAGAGAGTCAGGGCACAGCCAGACCGAGGAGGACTAAGCCTGCGGAAGCCAGGGCCCCAGGTGCCGCGGAGGTCCCCAGGACCCAAAGGCAGCTCCCTGCCCATGTGTGGCAAGAAGAGCCAAGTTGCAGGAACCCACCGGGGAGGCTGGGCAGAGTGGGCCAGGCGCCAGAACCCCTGAGGGTGCTGAGGAGAGGGAGAGGCCTGGCCGAGGGGACGCAGGGGTCAGGGAGGGGGGGAATCCAGTGGGGAGGGGAGGGTACTGAGGGCCCCAGGAGTGGAAGTCAGAGGAGGGGGGCGTGCTGGTCAGGCCCTCTGACCCCAGGTCCCGACAAAGGGCCGCCTAAGGACCGCCGCAGGCGCAAGATGGATGGGACCAGGGCGGCCAGGCCTTTTGTGGCGGGGGATGAAAGGAAGCAGGCTCCGAGGTCCCCCGGGCCACCCCCATGCCTGTTGGCTCCCCTGCCCCTCCCCCAGTGACCTCAAGGGCCTTGGAGTGTTGGGGGGTTAGGAAACGGGCGGGGGAGGAGCTGAGTCCAACCAGGTATTTCCCCTGGCTGGGCCAGCCGCACCTGGGAAAGATGGGGGGCAGGCAGGAGGACAGTGGGGGCCTGGGCTGCCCTTTGGTCTCTGCAGAAATGGAATCGGTGTGAGGAAGATGCAGTGTCTGTGCCCCCGCCAGCAAGGCCCCCAGCAGAGCTGGGTGAGACTGTGGTTCTAGCGAGGGCAGGGGTCCCCCGGGCGGGCGCTCCCCCCTCTCCTGCAGGCCCGCTGCCCTCCTGACCTCTTGGCTTCTTCCTGTCCCTGTCCCCCTTGGCGCTGCCAGTCGAGAAACCAGTTCTGTGCTTGTGCTGGATAAGGATCTCTGGGCTGAGCTGGGCGCTTCCCAGGCAGCGGCAGGAACCTGGCAGGCCGACAGCACCCCGCCCCCCGCCAGGGCCGCTGGGGTCTCTGCCACCCCCCTTCCCAGCCTCCTTCCCCTCCAGGGAGACTTCTCTTCTCCTCTGAGCAGCCTTGTACGGGGCAGGGTGGGTCCCTCTCCTCCTGCCCCCCACCCCCCGCGCCTTTCCCCCAGGCTCCCCACAGGGCCCTGACAATCGCTCCCCACAGCAGGGTCAGCCCCTGGCCCAGTCACTGGCACGGAAGGGGGGCAGGGTGAGACAGGGTTGACCCCACTTAACCCCAGCCCATGGTCTCCTCCTGAACCATCACTCAAGTCCCAGGACATTCTGGTCCCTTTCTCATCACCCAACTCCGCCAACGGGAAGGAACTTTCAAAGGCCATCTCCTCCATTTTTCTGCCTCCTCCTTAAACGTCTGCCTAACCTCTGCCCCTGCCCAGCACCCCAGAAACCTCAGACCACTCCTAGCGCCTCTGCCAACCTTTCACAGGCTTGGCCAACCTCTCCCAACTGCCCCCAGGGCACTGGCCGGCCGTTTGCAGGGGGCGTGGGAGATCAGAAGGCAGGGAGGAAGGCCGGGGACACCTGGGGCCTCTGGAGGAGACGGGACTCAGGTCTGAGCTCCCACCCCCACCCCCGGAGGTGAGCAGGTGTGTCAAGCCAGGCTGGGATTCAAGCTGGTGACTCAAGCCGGAGCAGACAGCTGCACGGTCCTCAGCAACCAGCCCTCCCTCCCGCCGCCCGAGGTGGAATCTTAGAAGCTGGGAATTCTAGAAGCAGAGAACAGAGTCCCAGAAGGAAGGGCCCTCAGGGATCATGCCTCTCCTTTGTCTGAGAGGAAACTGAGGACCAGAAAGGGGTGTGGCCTGTTTGGGGGGTCACTCAGGCAGCAGGGAAATCACTGGTGCCACAAAAGGGGGCTGCTTGGGTCCAATACAAACCAGCTCAGTCCCAGCAGGTGTCAGCTGGGCCCCTCCACACCCTCTTGCTCTCCAGTGAGGGGAGTGGATTCTTCAGGGTGGAGAGAACTCTTCGTCTCCCTGCAGTCTGTTTTCGTCTCTCACCCTGCAGTGGGGCAAGCAGGTGCTCCTCGCTGGGCCCCTCTCTTCTCCTTCTGGGCCACAGATTATGAGGCCAGGACAGGTGCCGGGGCCCTTCGGTCTCAGGTGGGGGATTCTAAGCTAAGGTTTCAGCAGGAGCCTAAAGGCAAGGGTATCCCGGGCTCAGCCCAGAGCAGCCTGGGGAGGGAGAGCCACTGTCCCCCGGCCCAGCATGGGGGCGGGACACCCAGCCGCCATCCATCTCAGCCCACCCAGGGATGCGTCTGAGCATCAGGAAGCCTAGGGGCCTCCCCGACCTGGGTGACACAGGGGGAAGGTGTTGCCGTTTTCAGGGGTGCCTGCAAAGCCAGGAGCCAGGCCAGGCCAGGCCCTTCACAGACGGGCAGCATTTATCCCCCTGACAAACATTTTCAGAGCTCAGCTCTGCGCAGACCCCGCGGTGGCCGGAGCCAATGCGATCCCTCACACAGCTTTCGTCATCCCCCAGCCACTGAGGAAATGTTCTCTGACCCCCTGCGAGGTGCCCAGGGTGTCATTCCACAGGCCGCCTGGGCTCTGGAGCCAGGGTGGGCACTTGGAGCTCGCTGTGCGGGACAGGGTACCGAGAAGGACGGCCCTCTCTTGCCCCTGGGGCCTCTGCCAGCCTCAGGCTGCCTGGGGCTCAACTGCGGCCTCTCCTCCCGCCCGAGCAGAGGCTAAACTTTTCAGACAAGCTTTCCTGTAATTGTCCTTCTGTCATCACGGCTCCTGACGCAGAAGCCAGCCAAGGGACTGTGGAACTGCATAGGCAGAAAGGTGAGGTCACCCCCCAGCAGCCCGTCGCAGGGCAAGAACGTGGGCCACAGCCCAGCCGGGGCCAGGGACTCGCCAGAGGAGAGATTCACCCTCCACAGCCCTCTCTGGCTCACTCCTGCCCTTTGCCCCCATCCCTCAGGAGAAGTCCTTCCTCAAGGCTAACTTAAGTGCCTCCGCTGCAGCGTCCGCTCTTCAAGGGGACGGAACCCAGAGGACAGGCTCCGGTCTCCAGTGGCTTCAGGGACCAGGCAGGGGAGTGTGTGTGGGCGCGGCCGGGTGGGAACGCTGGCTGCTCCCACCTCCCTCACCTTTCTTCCTGTGCTCTCCACCAAACTCTCCCGGCCCTCCCCTCGCCTCAGCCCCCAACTTGGGCTCCTGGCTGGGAGCCAGCATTGTTCCTGCCCAGCTCCCTGCTCCCCTCCTCCTTCCCTCCCTGGGCACCCGCCTGCCCCATCCCTGCGAGCCCGGGCTGGAACGGGGGAGCAGGACTGCTGGTCTCAGGCTCCGCTTCCTCCACGCCGACTCCACCGACAGAGAGGGCTGCCGAGCTTGGGTTACTTGGGGCCCCCGGTTATTTTTAATGCCACCGGCTCACAAGATAAATATACCTTCCCCTCCCCCCGAGCTGCCCGGACGGAGCCCCTCCTTCTCTGCCATTCACCCAGGCTCCTCAGTCCGGGCTGGCCTCTAAGGCCTTCCCCTCACATGCCCTCCTAGTGGGCCCCCCTCAGCCCTGGACTCCCAGCAGAGAGACAGCGTGGCCCCCAAATCCCATAGATGACAGGGGAGGTGTCCGGGCTCCACCTAATGCCATCTTGAGACCTGTGCCCAGCAAAGGGCTCCCAGTGGAGCCTCCCCCAGGGAGGGGAGGCTGGGGCAGGCCTCCCAGAGCCCGGGGAGCAGGGGGAATTGGCGCTGGACAGGAGTCGCTCCTGCAGGTTGGGCCCCGGGGCCCCTCTCCTACTTGGCCAGGGGCCGGGGGTGGGGTGGGGTGGGGCTGGTGAAGTGCCCCTGCTGCCTCCTGTCTTATCCCACTCTGCTCCTGGTTGGTCCCACAACGCAAGCAAGTTCTGCCTGCAATTAACTTCTTCCCTCTTGCGTTGGTCCAGAGAACATTCTTACAATAGTTCAGGGCAGGAACTGCAGCTCTCCAGGGAGGGCAGAAGAGGGAGCCTGGGATCAGGATGGACTGCTGTTCGTTCCTAGATTGTTGGAGTGCCGGGACGGGAAGCCGCCAAGGCCCTCAGGACAGATCCCAGGTGAATCAGCCTGCAGCAGGCGGCTGGTCTGTGCACCAACAACAGGGCACTGTCTCCCTCGGTAACACCTGCTGCAGGACAGAAGCAGGTGATGGTCGCCTCTGTCCGGGCTGGCCTCTGGCCACACAGCTTCCACCTCACAGGCCTGTTTCCTGGACCCACAGAAGAAAAGCCTGGGCCCTTTTACCCAAGAGCCCCCACAGGCCCAAGATGACCCGTTCTCTGTATTTATTGTCATCAAGAATTCTTTTTTTTTAATTTTTTAAGATTTTATTTATTTATTTGACAGAGAGAGACAGAGCGAGAGAGGGAACACAAGCAGGGGGAGGGGGAGAGGTAGAAGCAGGCCTCCCGCGGAGCAGGGAGCCCGATGCGGGGCTCGATCCCAGGACGCTGGGATCGTGACCCGAGCCGAAGGCAGACGTTTAATGGCTGAGCCACCCAGGCACCCCTGTCATCAAGAATTCTATTACACGCGGTGGCACACCTCTCGAGCCCCCGTATCTCTGACCTTCTCCACAGAGGGGACCGCCGTCCTCTCCTTCAGTTTTATCCTCCACTTGCTTTCCAGACATACTTTGACTATGTCCACAGGACACACTGTTTTGCAGGGTTTTGAACATTTAGGTTCTGCCCCTGGCTTTTCCTTCTCCGCGTGAGGCTCGTGAGCTTCATCCATGGGGCTGTGATTCCACAGTTGTATCAAATGAACACACCTCGCGGCCGGAACAAATCAAACGCCTGACGGTGCCAAGAGGATGCGGAGCAATGGGACCTGCTTGTGCCCCGCTGGTGGAGAGCGAACTCGCATGCCCGCGTTAGAGAACGGTGAGGCATCCTTTGTCCAGTGAAGATGTGCGTTCCCTCCCAGACGGCGCCTGTGGGCCAGGAGGCCTGGGTGACGGTGCCCGGGAGGTGTCGGGTGCCAGGACCCACGTCCCCACCTCCCTCACCCAGTGCTCCACTTCACAGGCAGACGTGAGCTCCTGGGGAGGACCAGGCACGGGGAACTTGCACCGGGCAGGCAGAGGTGAGCAATCTGGGTTCAGGCCGGGGAGGTATTACTGTCCCACCTTAGATGAGAAGCTGAGACTCAGAGAGTTTAGGCGTCTCTGCAGGACTCCGACTCGGGTGTGCCTCAAGAAATGGTAGTCTGGGGGCGCCTGGGTGGCTCAGTTGGTTAAGCGACTGCCTTCGGCTCAGGTCACGATCCTGGAGTCCCGGGATCGAGTCCCGCATCGGGCTCCCTGCTCGGCGGGGAGTCTGCTTCTCCCTCTGACCCTCCTCCCTCTCATGCTGTCTTTCATTCTCTCTCTCTCAAATAAATAAATAAAATCTTTAAAAAAAAAAAAAAAGAACTGGTAGTCTGGACAGCCCTGCTCCACTGCTCCGGGGGCCTGCGTGCCCACCAGGCATGCGGCGGGGTGTCTGTGCCCTCCATCAGTGGGGTGCCCCGGCCCAAACTCCGCCCCGGGGTGTGGTCTGTGAGGCAGTGAACACCTGCCGGGAGCTCCGTGTGGGCAGGACATCCAGGCACTGGCGGCCCAGCCCGCACCCCCCAACCCACCTCCAGTGCACCCCCAGCAGCTCCCCTGTCCTTCTCTGTCCGCTTCTCCCAAAGCTGGGTGGGCCCGTGGTGGTGGGAGAGAGAGACTCAACTCTAACCAGGGGAGAGGGGCTTGAGTCCCAGGTCGGTCACCACCTGGCTCCGTGTGGCCCACAGTGGCCCCGAGTGAGATGACAGGAGAAGCATGAGGGACGAAGAGACTGGACTTCTCCACGCGTCCCCTCTGACTCATCCTGTGACCCCACCATCTGCTTCATTCCCGGAGAGAGGGATGCGCCGTCCGAATTCTGATTGTGTGGTCTTGGATAGGTGACTTAACCTCTTGAGTTGTCTCCTCCAGTGGAAATCATGGCCGATCACAATAATGTTACCTGCCTCACTACCTAAATCCTAGTTTTTAGAAATGCAGTTTCAGGGGAGGATGTGGCACTTCTTGAGGCAACAGCGGCCCCTGGTGGCCTTGCCCCACGACAGGGCACAGACCCGTGCTCACTGAGCCAGGAGCGGGAAGGCTGCCTCTTTGCGGGCTGCTCACCGAATCCCAGACGCGGAGGGCCGGAGATGGAGAGGGACAGCGCGTCTCTGGACCTTCTCTCCCGGAGCAGCCTCATCCACGCTCATGCTCCCCCCCCATCTGCCCCGCTCTGCCTTCATCCTTCTAAATCGGAGCCCCGCCCTGCACACCTCCCCAGGCCACAAGCAGGGGGTCTTCACGGTCCCCCCGCTCCATCCCCGCATCTCACTCTTCCTGGAGCTGACATTCTAAGTATTCCCACATCTCTTTCCCCCTCTCCACTCCCGGGCTTGGGTCTCATCATGTCGAAGCTTGGTGGGGGCATCGGCCTCGTGATGGGCCATGCTGCCTGTCTCTCCCACCGCCCCCCCGCCCAGTCCTCCACAGTGATCTTCCTAAGATGCACATCCGACCAGGTTACCCCTCGACTGAGGTTAAAACCCTTCCATGGCTCCTCACTGCCTTGAGGGCAAAGGCCCCGCTTTAACCACACTGCATCCTGCTTTGCCTGCCTGTCTACGGATCACACTCTGCGGCCCCATGTGTCGGATAGGCCCAGACGCTCCCGGGGATGGGGGTCCACATGAGTCCTCCGTGATTCCTTTGCAACATTTATTCAGTGCGTATGGTGCCCCTAGCATTCAAGAGGGGTTCGTGAGTACTGTTCCAATACATGAATGAGAAAACCCAGAAGGGTACGCTGACGCCTCCAAGTGGCCTAGAGGGACTGGGCTCTTTGTTCAGTGCTCTCTCCACCCTACCTGCTGTCTGTCCATCAGCCCCCTGGCCAGGAGGAGAGAGGGCCAAGCCGGCCCATGCCAGCCCCATGCCCGCTAGCTGGAAGGAGCGGGACAGGGAGGCAAAGGGAGGGGCTAAGTTAACGACAGATGCCCTGGGCTCTGCGTTCTGAGGCAAAGAAGGTGGGAGAGGAGAGGTAACCAAACTGAGACCCTCTGAGATCTCCCTGACCCCCTCTCCGGTCCCTTCAGGACATCTGGCAGACCCCCTCCGAGATTCTTTGTCCTCCTAGGAGGGGGAAACAGGGGTGAGTGTTGCTTACCCAGTGCTGTAATCAGCCCCCCTCAGGCATGGAACTCCCCCAGGGGGTGCTCCTTTCATGGAGTCCTCTTGGCACACCAAACCTCACCTGTCCCTCCCTGGGGCCCCCTCTATCCCCCGCCAACCCTGTCCACAGTCTGTTTCCCTTACTCAGCAAGGCCCAGAGGGCAGGTGAGCAAACTCCCGGCCCAGGAGTGGGACACCAGTGTGCCCTTCAGGCGGACCCCCACCCCTGAGGACTGGTCCCCTCGGGAGCCCACACCTACTCACCTTGGGGGGCATCACACTTCCCCTCTGAGCCAAGGAGGGAGAAGCTGCAGCCTGCCTTCCAGGGCTGGCCTGCAGCCCAGTGTGGCCGTCCCCATGTAGACGGGGTGCAGAGCCTTCCCGGCGGCTGTGGGACCACTCTTCAGGGGGTGTGTGGTGCTCAGAGGCTGCCGCTTTTAGCTTTGGAGCTTAGCTGGGACATGAGTGTATTGAGAAAGTCTTCATGAAACCTTACTCCAAGTTCTCTTGCCGCCCCATCTTCTTCCTCTGAGATCAATTCCAACCTCTCAAGGTCCCTCTTAAAATATGGTATCCAGAACAATCCTCCACATACGGAGGGCAAGGGGGCTGTCACCTCTGGTCTGCACACCCTGCGTCCGTTAATGGCTTACTTGGCTGGGCAGCCATTTTACAGTGTTGGTTCATGACAGCTGTGGTCTGCTAAGACCCTCAGGCTGTCTTCAGTGGATCCGCTCTCCTCTTCACTGTTCCTTTCTTAGGCTGTTGCCTTTGAAACCAAAAGAAGATTTTTACATTTATCCCTACTAAACATCATCTGGTTCATTTTTTTCTATCTGTATATTGGACAAATGCGGCTTCTAGGCTTTCACCCAGGTCTTTAACAAAAATCTGCGACAGTTAAGACGGAGGACAGAGCTCTGCAAGAAGCCCCATGGAGACTTCCTCTGCTTTCTGAGGAACATCTCTGGGGATGGCCACTGAACTTTGTGTCTGCCCACTGTAGTATCATGTGGCCCATGTGTCCTGGGCCCGGGCACAGAAGAAGTGCAGCCAAAGGCCTCACAAAAATCCCGGTAATCCAGTGCAACCCCGGGGGAGGGGGAGAGGAGGCCATTTGGGCCTCCATGCGCCCACAGAGGGCCTTCTTTTCCTGAATTGGTCATTGCTTCAAATATCACTTACCTGTTTACAACCTGCTGAGCGTCGATGTGGCTCTGTCAGGCCGTGGAGGCTGGAACCCACTGTCTCCTGCCTTTGGAAAATCAACACCACTCTTCTCAACATTCTAGAGCATCTTTGCTCCCTGTGGTCCCCAAACTCACCACCAGTGTTCATGGGAGAGTTTGCTCCAGTGTAATGGCTTTCGTGGGGATGGTCTTCAAAGACTTCCCCACACGTGGCTTGCTTGATCTTCGGAACAAGCTTATGGGAATGGGTATTAACCTCCTTTACCAACCAGATACACTGAGGGTCCCTTGGAGAAGTTACGCAATCTGCCCAAGGTCATTTAGCCAGAAAGTGCAAAAGTCAGACGCGGGGCTCTCTCCTGGACACAGGTCTTGGGAGCCCACAGCCCGGGCCAGACAGCAGGCTTTGTGGGGTAATGTGAGGCTGGAGAAGCCTCAGCCTCAGGTCTGCACTGACCCTCAGTCAGTCCCCCTTTCTACACCCACTGACCCCTCTGGGGCCTCTGGTCCACGATTGGTAGTGGATTCCAAAGCCCAGCTGCCCTGGGGACAGGGTTGGAGGTATTGGTGGGATGGCCTTCTGGTCACTGTTCTACCCCCACCCAGAAGCCCTGTCCATGCTCTGTGCTCCCCAGTTCTCCGTGGACACTTTGGGAGCTAAGTACTGTTTTTTTTAAGTTTTTTTTTTTTTTTTTTTTTTAATTTGACAGAGACACAGGGAGAGAGGGAACACCAGCAGGGGGAGTGGCAGAGGGAGAAGCAGGGCAGGGAGCCCGATGCGGGGCTCGATCCCAGAATCCTGGGATCATGACCTGAGCCGAAGGTAGACGCCCAACGACGGAGCCGCCCAGGCGCCCCAGGAGCTAAGTACTGTAATAATCTCGCTATATTTATCTCTACCAGCTGACCCTGAGCTTCCATCCCTGCTGCCTTCACAGACCAAACTATGAGCTCCTCCGGCGAGGGCGGCTGACACATAACAGGCAGGGGTTAACACTTCCTAGCCTAAACTGGGTTTACATGAGCAGCAGTTCCCTCCCCAGAGATCCCCTCCGTCCCCTTCTGGCCCTGCTGCCCTTTACTCTGCGTTCTCCACACCTTACCTGTCCCTCACTTCCTAGCTCAAGGACGCCCTCCTCCGCTTCCAGAACTGCAGAATCCTCAAAGGGATGTTTTGCGGATTCAGTCAGGGAGTGCCAGTAAGATGTTAGAACACGATCTGGCCCCTTACAAAGGCTCAGGAAACTGGGGCTGGTTGTGATGAAGCGGGGCCTCTTCTTTCCGCCTGCTTCCTCCTCCTGGCCTGGTCTGCTCACCACCAGGGGGCACCCTCTGCCCATGAAACCCTCCCGCCCCCGCCCCCACACACCGAGGGAGGGATGGGGCCCCTTTGCCTGAGAACTGGGGGAGGCCTTGGCCTACCTGAAACGTGGGTTTGTGAGCCTCGGGCCCTACCGAAGAGCGGTAGGAAGGGCGCGCAGCCCTCCCCGGACCTCCCGGGTTCCCGGTGTGTGCGCACGTGCTGCGGCCTCCCAACAGAACATGTGTGTCCTTCTGCCCTCTCTCTGCAACGCCGCCTTCCCCCGGCATTTCTAGCAGCAAAACAGACCAACGGCCAGCGGCCCCGTGAGATGCCCCTCATTGCTCCCATTTTATGGATGAAGAAACCGAGTCTTGAATTCCGGAAATGGTACCGCTCCGGGGTGTGCTGGGTAACAGAGACTCGCCCCGTCCCACCCCCTCCCCCCACCCAGGCCTCGGTCCCCGGGGCCCCCTCCACAGGCCCAGGTCTGGGCACGGCCTCCTTCCTCAGAAAGCCACTCGGTGGGATCGGATTCCCCGGGCAGCCGTTCAGATCGGCTCCAGGCTCCGGCACAGCGCGGCGCCCGGACGCGGGCCCGCCCCGCTTCCCGAACTCCAGGGGTTAAGGCTCGGGTCCCGCCCCTTTTCCCGCCTGGCTGGCGGGAGTATGAATAGCCTCGTTCCCACTCCCGACGTTCAGTCGCTCGGCTGCTCCTCGCTCCGCCCCGCCATTGTCCCCGCCGGTCTCCCTTTTCCCTCCCCGTCCGTCCTAAGAGCTTTGAGAGTTGCTGGCTTCTCCCTCTGCCCCGCGTCTCTCCACCTTCGGTGGGTCAGACTTGCGAGCAAGATGGAGGGCTGCCTGGGGGAGGAATCTTTCCAGATGTGGGAGCTCAACCGGCGCCTGGAGGCCTACCTGGCGCGGGTGAAGGCCCTAGAGGAGCAGAATGAGCTGCTCGGCGCGGAGCTCGGGGGCCTCCGGGCACAGACCGGGGACGCCTCCTGGCGCGCCCGTGCCGACGACGAGCTGGCGGCCCTGCGGGCCCTCGTCGACCAGCGCTGGCGGGAGAAGCACGCGGCCGAGGTGGCGCGCGACAACCTGGCGGAAGAGG
>NC_058408.1:2258450-2261198 GCF_002201575.2 Neomonachus schauinslandi | reverse complement strand
CGCCGCCCTGAGCGCCCGGCCCCGCGCCCCCAGCCGCCCCGCCGCGCCCCGCGGGCCCCCCGCGCCCGCCCCGGAGCTGGAGGAGCTCACGCGGCAGCTGGGCGACGCGTGGCGCGGGGCCGTGCGCGGCTTCCAGGAGCGCGTGGCGCGCATGGAGACGTCGCTGGGCCAGGCCCGCGAGCGCTTGGGCCGCGCCGTGCAGGGCGCCCGCGAGGGCCGCCGGGAGCTGCAGCAGCTGCGGGCCGAGCGCGGCGGCCTCCGGGAGCTACGGGCGGCGCTGGAGCAGAGGCTGCAGGGCGGCTGGCAGGAGCGGCTGCGGGCCACCGAGAAGTTCCAGGTGACCGGGGAGCGCCGGGGAGCCGCGCAGGCCCCGTGGGGCCAGGGGCCGGGGAGGGCGGTGCGGGGTGCGGCTGCACGCGGCTGCCCATTCAGGGGGCCACTTCTAGAAAGCCCGTAGTGGTGCCGGAGGCCCTTGACTCTCCCAACTTTGTCTTGAGTCGGGCGGGGATGGCGGGCTTCGGAGCCGTGCGGAAGAGCACACCCCTGGGCCGGCGCGGGCGGGCAGCGGAGCGGCCTCCTCACTGGCCGGGGCCGCAGGCTTGTCCCCGCCTCTGCTGTCGCTCCGAAGATGCGCGGGCCACCACTCCCAGCCCCCAGCTCCCCCAGCGCTGAGTTGGCCCCGTTCCTAGCCGCCCTCCTCCCCTCCACAGGAGGGAGTCAGGGGCCCTCGAGGCGCGGCCACCAACCGGCCCTACTCCCTTGTCCCAGCTTCTCAGCTCCCCCCAGCACATTCCAGAAGCCGGGACAGCTGCTCCCCCTCACCCCGCGCAGATGGGACCAGCAGCTGGGAAAACAGCCTCCCGCCTGGGCCAGACAGAGGTCTGGCCACGGCCACCTCCCACCCCTCCTCTGTGAGGAGAAAGATTCCAGAACATGTGGGAAGTGGAGGGGGTGGGGGCCTGGTGTGAGGACCGACCAGGAGACAGTGACTGGGACCGTGCTCCGGGCCTCTTGATTAATCGTTTTTCCTTCTGCGTTCACTTTCTTTCCCTCTCCTCTCTGTAAGCATCTCCTCTCCTCCCTCACCTCCCCCTCCTGTGGGAGCTGAAGTCCCGTTTGCGCTCTGCATCCTCAGAGAAGGAGCTGGCCCATGGGAGAGCCCGGGAGGGCCATCAGCCTCATCTCGGGGGCTCCAGAGGGGGCGCTCCGGGCAGGACGGAGGGGGTAGAGGCAGGAGTGGGTCAGGGAGCAGGCTAGTTAGTGGGGGGCCGGCCCTTCACGGGCTGCCTCCCCTTGTTCTGCAGCTGGTGGTGGATGCCCTGGAGCAGGAGAAGCAGGGCCTGCAGAGCCAGATTGCCCGGGTCCTGGAAGGTCGACGGCAGCTGGAGCACCTCCAGATGTCCCTCAGCCTGGAGGTGGCCACATACAGGTATGGGTTCGTTGGGCCCACCCAGGTGCAAGGATGCACACGCCCTTGCAGGCCGAGCTCCGCCCAAGGAGCCCAGAGCCATGGGTGGTGGCCACTGGGCTACCGCTAGGTTCTGTGACTCTGGGCTGATTCCTACCACACCAGGACGGGTTCCACCCGAGCCCACCTGTTCCGCCGTGGGTTCGGGACCAAAATAGTCTCCTGTGCCTGGGAAATCTCCCAAGGAGAGGCGAGGCTGCTGAGTGGGGCGGCCTCAGGAGAGACAGCTGGACACACGTGGGGCCTCTCCATCCAGAGCCCTGCCAAGGGGCTGAAAAGCCAAAGTGTGTGTGTGTGTGTGTGTGTGTGTGTGTGCGCGCATGCACTCACGCTGAGGCGATGATGTCCTTGGGCAGCCCCACAAAGGAGAAATTGCAGGTTGGGGGTGGGGCACCTGACCCGGGCCTCGGTCTCCTTGTCTGGAGATGGGAGATGCGGGGGGTGACATCCAAGGCCCTTCCATCCTGAATGTCATGGGCCTGACTCCCCTCGAGCCCTAGCGCCCTGGCTGTGCCCAGCCCTTCTGCTGATCACATTTCCTGTTGGCTCCAGAAAGGCTGAGACCGAGCAAGTGCTGCCTCTCTCAAAGCCACAGTCTCTTCTGGGAAACTGGCCTGTCCGGCTGAGGACCCAGTGATGGAGCCTGAGGACGGGGCTTTGCCACAGGGTGGGGGCTGGGGCTGGACATGCAATGAGGACAGTACCCGGAGAACTCATAGGCCAACTAAGACAGTGGCCCCGGGACAGGATCAGGAGGGCAGGGGAGGCAGGGCCCTGAGAGGGAAGGTCAGTGAGGGTGTTGGGCTGAGGAAGAGGGCTCTGTACCTCCACGGGGCACAGAGCTCAGAGAGCAGGTGCCCCGTCAGCAAGGACAGAGGTGAGACCATGGCAAACACTAAGCAGACTCAGTCCTTGAGAGGAGCAGGATGTTCTGCATCACCCCTCCCCCTCTCCGTCCCCTCCTATTCCCCCGTGGGGCACGGAGGCAGGGTCATGGACACAAAGACCTCCATTGCCCTGAAAGGCTTGGGATCCAGAGTACTTAGAGGTCCCAGGATGAAGGCCTTGACCCCCAATCAAACCACTCAGGCGAAGGGTCTGGACAGGCTTAACCACTGGTTTTTGAGGCATGAAAAGGATTTGGAGAGAGAGAGCGGAATTCATTTGCTTTTGTCTGTGACCAGCTTTGGGGCCTCTGGGGGAGAAGGAGGGAGGCTATCCCATGGGAACGGCCTGAGAATTCCCACTCCCCCCCCCCCCCCCCCCCCCCCCCCCCCCCC
>NC_058408.1:2194410-2258350 GCF_002201575.2 Neomonachus schauinslandi | reverse complement strand
AGGCCCTCCGGAGGGCACTGTGGACAAAGGCAGCAATTAGCATGAGAATGGGCCCCACAGGATGGATGAGATCACTGGGGGGGGGGGGGCTGTGTGGGCGTGTGCGCACTGTGTGGGAATCTGCCCTGCGTCCCAAGTAAGCGTGTGATGCTGTGGGGTGTGTCCATGGGACACCCCGGGTGCAGCCAAGTGTAATCCCACGCGTGGCCTTGTGCTGCAGTGGAAATGAAGAGGAATCGGGCAGGGCCAGGGACACAGGATCAGCCGAGTCCTCCCTGGCTGGCTTGCCAGAGGCCTGCGGGTGGGTGGCTGACCCAGCATTTCCTCCCTCATCCGCAGGACCCTCCTAGAGGCCGAGAACTCCCGGCTGCAGACCCCCGTCAGCGCTTCCAAGGCTTTCCTCGGCTGCCAGGGTAAGAGGAGGGGCCAGACCCTCCCCCCCACTCTCTCCTTCTTTGCCCTTTATACCCCAGAGTGATTCCTCTCCTGGGAGACCCAGTCTAGGTCTTGACTCCTTGGCCTCCTGTAGCAGTGAGTGTACTCTCCGCCCAGCCCGTGGAAGGTGGGGGCAGGGCTCATGGGCGCTCTTGCCAGAAGTGGTAGCTGCTTTGAAGCTCCGGGCCACCGCCAGTCCCTACTGACGCTGTTTCTTCCCCTCTGCCTTTCCAGACCCTAAGCTGGAGCTGCATTTCCCTGGGACCCCAGAGGGCCGGCATCTGGGACCTTTGCTCACTGCCCTGAGCCCTACTTCCCTCTCCTTGCCCTTGCCTGATATGCTTGAGACACCAGTGCCAGGCTTTCTGAAGAGCCAAGAATTCCTCCAGGCCCGTACCCCAACCTTGGCCAGCACCCCCATCCCGCCCACACTTCTGGCTCCCTGTGCCGTTACAGATACAGAGATCAGAGCCCAGGATGCCCCGCTCTCCCTGCTCCAGCCACAGATTGGGAGGCAGCAGGTTCCAGAGGCCCTGCACTCTAAAGCCAAGGTAGCCATCCCTTCCAGCATCCTGCCAGGACCAGAGGAGCCTGGAGGCGAGCAACAAGAGGCCAGTACTGGCCAGTCCCCTGAGGATCATACCTCCTTGGCCCCACCCCTCAGCCCTGACCCCTGTAGTTTAGAGGCCAAAGGTAGAGAACCCGGTGGGTCTGGAATGGCCAGCAGATTCCAGGAAGAAGGTGAAGGGCAAATCTGGGGGCTGGCAGAGAAAGAAATGGCCATAGAGGTAAAAATGGTGAACAGTTTGCAGCAGGAAACATGGCAAGAAGATGGGGATCTGAACATGAAGGAAATCCAGGACTCCCAGGGTCCTTTGGAAAAAGAAACTCTGAAGTCTGTGGAAGAGGAAATTCAAGAGCCACTGATGTCTCTGGAAAAACAGAGCCATGAGGCACTGAGATCTCTAGAGAAGGAGAATCCAGAATCTCTGAGGTCTTTAGAAGAAGAGAGTTTAGACACATCAAAAGGTCTAGAAAAGGAGAATCAAGAGCTATTGATGTCTTTAGAAGAGAAGGATGCAGAAGTAGTGAGACCTCTAGAAAAAGAGACTCTAGGACTACTTAAACCTGTAGGAAAAGAGGACCCACAGACATTGCAATCTCTAGAAAAGGAGAATCAAGAACCAATGAGGTCTCTTGAAGGTAATCTAGAGACATTTTTATATCCAGAAAAGGAAAATCAAGAGTTAGTAAGGTCTCTAGAAGAGAACTTTGAGTCAAAAAGAGATTTAGAAAAGGAGACTCAGAAGCCACTGAGGTCTCTAGAAGATGAGAATCTAGAAAACTTAAGACTACTAGAAAAAGAGAACCAAGAATCTCTGAACTCTCTAGAAGATGAGAAGCGTAAGACCTTGAGACCTGCAGAAAAAGAGAACCAGGAACCACTGAGGTCTCTAGAAGAAGAAGACAAAGAGACATTGAGGCTTCTAGAAAAAGAGAACCAAAGGTCCTTGAGGTCCCTAGAAGAAGAGGAGCAGGAGACAGTGAGACCTCTAGAAGAAGACAACCAGGAGCCAGTGAGGTCTCTAGAAGATGAGAACCAGGAGACATTGGGACCTCTAGAAAAAGAGAGCCAGAGGTCCTTGAGGTCTCTAGAAGAAGAGGACCAGGAGACAATGAGACCTCCAGAAGAAGAGAACCAGGAGCCAGTGGGGTCTCTAGTAGAAGACCTGGAAACACTGAGACTTCTAGAAAAAGAGAACCAGGAGCCAGTGAAGTCTCTAGAAGATGAGAATCAGGAGACATTGGGACCTCTAGAAAAAGAGAACCAGAGGTCCTTGAGGTCTCTAGAAGAAGAAGGCCAGGAGACATTGAGGCCTCTAGAAAAAGAGAACCAGGAGCCAGTGAAGTCTCTAGAAGAGGAAAACCAGGAGACATTGGGATCTCTAGAAAAAGAAAACCAGGAACCAGTGGGGTCTCTAGAAGAAGAAGGCCAGGAGACATTGAGGCCTCTAGAAAAAGAGAACCAGGAGTCAATGAAGTTTCTAGAAGATGAAAACCTGGAGACATTGAGATCTCTAGAAAAAGAGAACCAGGAGCCAGGGGAGTCTCTAGTAGAAGAAGACAAGGCAACATTGAGACCTCTAGAAAAGGTGAAACCAGAGCCACACATGTCTCTTGGAAAAGACCAGAAGATATTTAGACCTCTTGAAAATGAGAATCAACAGTTATTAAGGTTCCTAAAAGAAGAGAATGTAGAGACAATGAGATCTTCAGAAACTGAGAATCCAGAGTCACTAAAGTCTGCAAGAGAAGACTTGGGAATATTGAAATCTCTAGAAACTCAAGAGTCACTGTGGTCTCCAGAAGAAATGAATCAGGAGACAATGAAACCTCTAGAAAAGGAAATTCAAGAAGCACTGGACTCTGTGGAAGATGACCGAGAGACACTGAGACCCCTAGATAAGGGGGACCAGGAATCACTGAGATCTCTGGGAGGGTGGAACCTAGAGAATCTGAGACCTCTGGAAGAGCTAGGTCAGGAAAGTCAAAGGAACCTGACCGAGGAAGAGACCCCCGAGCAGATGGAGAATCCAGAGTTGCCGAGGTCTTTGGAAGAGGAAGGACAGGAGTTGCCACTGTCTGCCAACCAGCAGGGGTGGGAAGATGTGGTGGGGGACCGAGAACTGGAGCAGGATTTGCCCCCTGGCAGGGCGGCAGCGGGCCAGGAGGCTGAGGCAAAGCTGGACGTGAGGGAGTGGGCTGGCTTCGCCGGGAAGGAGTCTGTGGGGCATGGACAGCTGCGGCTGGTGGCCGCAGGGGAGGTCTGGAGCACAGGAGAGGGGCACCCAGGGAGCCCTGAGCCCAAAGAGCAGAGGGTCCCAGTTGAGGGAGCCAGTGGGGAGGGAGGCACTGAGGGCTTCCGGGACCCCGAAGGGCAGCCGGAGCAAGTGGGGGTGCCAGGCCTCCAAGCTCCCCAGGGAGTGTCAGAGGTGAGAGAGCCGGTGTTGGAAGGTAGAGATGAGTCCCTGGGGGGTGGCCAGGCCTCCCCAGAGGTCACTTCGGGGTTAGAGACAGCTGTGGGCAAGTCTGCTGCGGGAAGCCGGCAGGGACCAGAGCAGGAGGTGGTGGGGCTGGAGGACCCAGGCCCCCCGGCCAGAGAGGAGGGGGAGGCGTCACCCATGGGCGAGGAAGGTTTGCAGGCAGAGAGGATGCAGGGTTTGGAAGGGCCCAGAAAGGACCCAGAGGAGGCAGCTGCTCTGGACCCAGAGCTTTCCACCCTGTCCAGGAAGAGCACAGACCCCCTGCAGCCTCCCAGGGGCTGGGAGGAGGCAGAGCCGGAGGCCCCGTGGGGAGCAGAGGCGGGGCTCCCCGCTGAGACCAAGTGCCCCTCTCACAGTGGAAGCAGTAGGGGTACCCCTCAGCCCAGGCCCCTGGGGTCAGAGGAAGCAGGAAAAGATGCAGAGCTAGTGCTGGGGCCCCCCAGCCCAGGGCCCACTGAGCCCCGGGCGCCCACCCCAATCCCTGGAGATGCCCCTGGGCTCGAGCTCCTGGCTGAGGGGAGCCAGGAGGTGGGCTGGGGGCTGGAGGGCAGTGCAGAGGCTCTGGGAAGGCTGGAGGGGGAGCAGGAGAAATTGGGTTCTGAGGGGAGCCCTGAGGATCTCCAGGAAGAGGGGGAGGAGAACAGAGAAGACAGCGAGGCTGATGAGCTTGGGGAGACTCTTCCTGACTCCACTCCCCTGCGCCTCTATCTCCGGTCCCCGGCCTCCCCCAGGTGGGACCTGGTTGGAGAGCAGAGGCCCTCCCCTCAAGGGGAGGCCAGAGAGGAAGGCTGGGATCCTTCTGTTCCGGCCCCTGAGGGCTGTGGGGCTCAGCCTGGGGAAGAGGAGGAGGAATGTGGTCAGGACTCTGACTTGTCGGAGGAGTTTGAGGACCTGGAGACCGAGGGTTCTCTCCTTCCCAGCATCCCCGGGGAGGCTGTGGAACCTCCAGGCCAAGTGCCTCAGCTGCTGCTGGAGTCTGCAGCCTGGGACGGGGATGGGGAGTCCGATGGGTTTGCAGATGAGGAAGAGAGTGGGGAGGACGGAGAGGAAGACAGAGAGGAAGAAGATGGGAGGGAGTCGGGGGCTGACCAGTGGGGCCCAGGGTCCTCTGTGGGCCCCCTCCCGGCCCTGAGTGGCCCTCAGAGAGGGAACTTCCTGGGGTCTGAGACCACAGATGGCAGCATCCCCTGGGATGATGGCCTGAGGGGCATGGCAGCCGATGTTGGCATGACTGCCCTGGAGACTGAGTCCCAGGACAGCACAGAGCCCTCGGGCTCGGACGAGGAATCTGGCCCTGTTCCCTTGGAGAGGGAGGACCAGGTCCCCGGCCCTCTGGGAACCCTCAGTGGGGTGGGAGACATGGGCCTGGGCATGGGGGACAGCCTGGGTGTCAATGGCCAGGGCCCCAGCCTGAAGGAGGAGTTAGAGTGTGTGAATGGGGGGGTGTTAAACGGGCTGCAGCAGTCCGAGGGAGGAGGGCAGGGGAAACTGGGGGGCCCTGAGGCGGACCAGGGCAGCGCCTTGGAAGAGGAGGAGGACGAGGGGAGTGCCCTGAAGGCCCCTTGGGCAGGACCTCCTCTTCACCTTGGCGTGGGCCAGTTCCTGAAGTTCACTCCAAGGGAAGGAGATGTCGACTCGTGGTCCTCAGGGGAGGACTAGGGAGAGCTCCTCCCTCACTGAGGACTCGGGGTGTGTGTGTGTGTGTGTGCGCACATGTCAGGGGGGTCCCTCAGCCCCCTCCCTGCTCAGAGGCAGCACCCTTAAGTTATGATCCCTTGACCTGTGGCTTCTGTCCCAGAGGCTGGCCGGCCAAGGTGAAGCAGGGTGTGGTATGGGGGTGCGTCCCAAGAACGGGGGCTCCAGAATGCAACCCAGCCCCTCCGACCCTGCTGTCCCATGAGGCTTCAGCCAGCTGAACCACTGTAGGACTAGGCCCCTTTCCTCCCACACCCCTTCTCCCCCTCCTGCCATCTGGAAAGGGCTCCTCCCAGGGGAGGGGGCTGTGGTGGTCCTCACCACAGGGCTCACCAGCCCTGTCCCCCCTCGCTGCACCCTCTCGGGGTGTCTGGCCACTGGGTGAAGGTGTGCTCCCAGGTCCTGACCCCCGTATTCCTGCCATGTTGTGTCTGGCTCATCCCTGCCTGAATAAAGTAGTTCTTCCGCCCCCGAAGTCTGGACTTTTCCTTCCCCAGTGTGGGGGCTCCTCAGGGCCGGGCGGAGTAGAGGATATGGTGACTGGGGAAGAAGCTAATGTTGGGGAGGGGCTGCCTCTGAGGAGAGAAGGAACTGGAAGGCCTCATGGGGCCCGGGGAGGGCTGGGTGGCAGTCCAGGTGACCCCAGTGCTGGCAGAAGTCAGGCCCATCATCATCTCTGCCCACAGCGCTGATGACAGGGATTAGGCCTGGGGCCACCCCACCTTGTGCATCCCCCCCGCTCCCCCGGCCCCTCAGTGCCGCCAGGATAATGAGCCCCTTGCCTCCAAACCCAAACAGTCATCTGGCCTGCAATGTTGGCTCCAAGTGGCTGGGTCAGAGCAGGATGAGGGAGGCTGTGTGGCCTCTGGTCAGTGTTTAACCTCTCTGGACCTCAGACTCAGCCGCAGTGAGGGGCGCTGGGCTGGGTGACGGGGAAGGGGTTGGGGGGGTGCCTTGGGGGCAGGAAGAGCAAGAGGAGGCTGGGGAAGGCCGGGGCGGGGGGGCTGCAGCTTAGATCTTCAGTGGGACTTGCCTCCCGAAGATGGGACGAGGCTGTGAGGTGGGGGTAAACCGAAGCTGTCAGGTGTGAAGGAGCCAGGGGCTGTGCTGCCAACTGGGGTTCGGCCTGGGGTCCCCCCAGCCACAGCTTCTCCCCGCCCCCACCTCTCTCCCCAGGAGTGCTCCAGGTCCCTGTGAGGGGCAGGGAGAGACCAGGGGTTCCCAGGTTAGGTGGGGCCTGAGGCCTTGAAGTCAGGATACCCAGAGAGAAACCATTCCTGGCTCAGCTCCACGGGAAGGAAGGGCAGGCAGCCCCTCCAAGTGTCCGGCTGGGGGCGGGGTAGGGGCGACCGAACAAACGTTCCACATTTGGAGGCCAGCCCAAGTCCGGGAGCAGGCTCTTCCTCTCCCCAGGCCCAAGGCTGAAGGCAGGGGGACAATGAGAGGATGGAACCCCAGCCCCAGTCCTAGCCCCACTGGCTCGCACTCGGGTCCTCTGGCCAAAGAGGGGTGGACGGACAGGAGGCGCCCCGAGAGACTCCCGCTGTCTCCCTCTCCACTCAGGAGTCTGTCTTGGGCGCCGAGGCCCTCATGTCACACACACCCCTGTCCTTGGGTGCAGGATCCTGTCTGTCCCCACCCTCTGGCAGCCCAAGGCCCCCGCTCTCCTTCCTGTACCCACTGCTGGCAAGGCCTGGTCTCAGCCCGCCAGCCCGCCGGGCCCGGGGGCCAGCACTTCGGCATTCAGGCAAGTAGGGCCCACCCGCTGCCCCTCTTCATGGGACAGAGGAGCCCTGTGCTTGATTTCCCCAGGCCCTCGGGCACCACCGCCTGGGCCAGGGGCCAAGGACAGAGGCCACGCCGAGCAGTCCTTCCCTGTCCCCGGGTGTCCCTCCTGCCCCCTGATGCTGGGATCCCTGGTCCCCTACAGAGTCACCCCCACAGTCCTGAACAGGGGGAAGGATGTGAGTTAGAGGTCAGGACTTCCGGAAAGGGGGTAAGTAGTGGAAGGTGTGTTCTCTTTGGAAATGGCAGTCTGTCGATGCAGCAAGAGAAATGAAGGCTGGACAGTAACAGCGCCATTCTGGGAGTGATAAGAGGAGTGTCACTTTTCAACAGATATTTGCTGAGCACCTACTATGTGTTGTCACTGTGCAGACACTGAGAATCCAGGGTTCCTTACCCCCTTCTAACTGAACAAGGGCTCCTGAATGGAAGTCACGTTTGAAGAGAGCCGAGGAGGAGGAGGTTGTGGGAGTGCAGAGCCGAGGGGCTGGGGAACTTCACCTGATCTGGGCTGGGGGGGGAGGGGGACGGGGAAGGAGGGGGAGGGAAAGGATCCTAGTCAGAGGGAGCAGCATGTGCAAAATCCTGGGGCAAGACCCGAGAGCCCAGGGGGTTGAGGAGCAGAGGTAAGGCGTGTGTGGCCAGAGGTGGAGGGTGAGGGGGAAGAAGGTTCGCAGGGAGGCTAAGGAGAGTCTGGGTCTCTGGGCTGAGGCCTTGCCAGGCGGCCGGGAAGTGTGCACGTCTTCCGGGGGGCGTGAGGAGCCTCTGATGGCTTGAAGCCACAGGTGGCAGGACCAGGTCTGCATTTTCAGTATAACCTGTGCTGGCCAGGATGGGCTTCAGGAAGGCTACTGCAGTGGTCCGAGCAGGGCCCCTGTGGCAGTGGGCACGAAGAGGACAGCAGTAAGGGAGGCAGGAGCTCAGCTCTTGGGGGCCCACTGTGGGGGACGGAGGGGGTGTGGCAGCTGGAAGAAGGGGGTCCCATCTTCTGAGCCGGCGAATCCGGAGGAGCTGCCTCAGAGTTCAGGAGAGAGGGCCAGGGTGGAGACAAGAGCAGGAGGGTGGGTGGCCTGGGGGTCACCCAGAGAGAGCCCAGGACAGAGCTCCCAGGTACCTACCCGCAGAGAGGCCACACTTGGGCAGGAGCCGCAGGAGAGGCCAGGGAGCGGGAGGGCCCCGGGGCCCGCAGCTCAGCGGACCCCGTCCTCTCAGAAAGTTCCAGGAGAGCGCGGACTTTGTCCAGCCCAGGGTCTCTGGGGGCCCAGGGTGCTCAGCAAACAGGTAGGGAATGAATGAGGGCAGGAACTGTGATGAGGTCAGACGACAGGAAGCATTTTGGAGGGTGGAGTCCCCAGAGGAGGGAGCGAACAGGCAGCACCCAACCCCCCAGCACCCCCCCAACACGAGGACAAGCGGGAGGTTATTCTGGGGCCTCTGCCGGGTAAATATAGCCTCGGATCGGGGCGGGGGCGGGGTGGGGGGCCGGAGGTGGCTTCCTCGGTTTGTATGGGGCACTTCCTTATAAGGCCATGCAGGCCGAGGCGCCAGAGGGTGAGGTTAGGGGCTGAGCGCTCCGTTCAGCCAGGCTGATGCTGTCCCTGCTCTGCCACCTCGGGGCCACCCGCTGGGTCTCCAAGGGAATCAAAGGCCTGGGCTTTGGGCTCGGGCCAAGGGAGCTCCGAGGGGGGCCTCTTAAAGGGCCGTCGGGCTTCCTGCCGGCTGTGCGTGCCCAATGGAGGGGTGGGGAGGGTGTTGTCCAGGGTCGTCTGAGAAGGCAGTGCTGGGGCCCCGCCACCTGAGGCTCCATGAGGCTGTGGCTCCCCGGGGTCTAACCTTACACCGCCCCCTGCTGGCTGCCCCTCTCGCTGGGGCCTCTTCAGATCAAACACTTAAGAGTTCATCCATTGCTTCCAAACGCCCTGGCCCCTCAGCTCCCTGCGCCCCCCGCCCCTCCTGGGGGACCAGCTGCTGCCACTTGACCCTTTGGTGTCCCAGCTGCTGTGTCTGCAGTGGTATCCTTGGCAGGCAGGCAGGCAAGAAGGAATGTGGTTTAATTTCAGCTGGAATGTGCCCTCTGGGCTGCCCACAGCGAGGGGAGGGGACGGAGACCAAGCCCACCGGAGCCCAGGAAACCCAAGAAGACTCTGGGCTTGGGGACGGGCCCCCGGGCCCCCCGAGACCCGCTTCCACCCTGCAGCAGAGGCTCTGCTTGGGGGGAGACGGGTCCCACAGCGGGATGGGTCTCCCTGGGAGCTGGGGAAAGAGACGCTTCTTGTGAACGCAGCAGCGCGAGTGGGTAAAGAAAGGACCCAGGCGCCTGTTCCTAAGTCCGCGGGCCCACCTTAGAAAGACCGAAGAGTCTCAAGGGACTAAACCAGGAAGGGACTGAATGAAGGAGGAGGGACAGAATGGCCTAAGGTGAGGCCCCCACCCCCCCCACCCCCGAGTCTGGGGCAGGAAGCAGAAGGAAACAGGGAGCTGTTTCCTGTCTCACATCCACGTCTCTGCTTCTGTCTCTGCTGGGGGGCCCCTTTCCAACCTAGCACCCCCACACCCAGATCACACTTGTCTCTTCTCCAAATTCCAGGAGCAATGGACCTGGCTCCTGCTTTCCCACGTCTTCCCCAGGCCCCATTCTTCCCGGGTCCCCAGGGTGGACGGCCCTCCTGTAACCTGACAATGGGAGGGGGCCCAGACCCCATAGGCCCCTCCAGTCTTGTCCAGGAGCCGCAAGCTCCCCTCCTCCAGCGCCATTCTCCCTGCCCACCCCCATGACTCAGCTGCGGCTCCAGAAATAAACCGAGGCAGATGCCGGGGGGCCACCATGGAGAAACCAGCTCTCAGCAGCTGTGGACTTAGCTGCTGACAAGCCAGGGCCCCAGGGTCCCAGGAAGGGTTGCTGGAGGCTTTGCGGCTGGGAAGATGCCTCACTGGCTCTGGCCCCTCCCGGGCCCTTGCTCAGTCTTGCTCACCACTCACAAGCCCACTCTCTCTCCCTGTCTCCCCAGTTTTGCCTCTCCACATCTGCTACCTGCTTTTCTCCCTCTCCCTGGTTCCTTGCCAACTCCCAAATCCCTTGGTCTCTCCTGGGCTCCTTCCTTTTCTATTCACCTCACATGTCACAGAGAACTTCAGCTCACCTTGATGGGGTGGGGAAACTGAGGCACAGAGAGATGTCCCCTGCCGATGCTCCTAAGAGTCCCTAGACACCTCTTGGGGTCCACAGAACACAGGTCAGGGGGCTGTGGACTGCTCCCCTTAAATGCCCCAGTCCCAAGTGGTCAACAGCCCTCCCTGGGCTAACAAGCTAGCCAAAGACTAAAGGAAAACCATCAGGGAATAAACACACAGGCTGCAGATCCACCCACTCAGACGATCAGCGGCCAGAGTCCTCCGGGGGGCGAGCGTCCTCACATTCTTCCTCCTTCTCCCTCTTCTCCTGTCTTTTCCCCCCCTTCCCCACCCCTTCCTGGAGCTCTGCTGCTGAGTCTTTCAGTTCTTCCTTCCCAGGAGGAAGCCGGCTGCTTTGTAGCAGGCGGAGTGGAAGTGAGAGTGGAAGTGAGATCTCAGGAAGGACTGTGTGGTCTGGAGGAGGCAGATGGGAGCCAGGGCACCTGGGTCCTCACTTCGGGCAGGGATCGGACTGCAGTCCCCAGGGTGAGCCCTCCCAGCCCCGGGGGTCTGACCGGCTGAGCATTTTTGGAAGTCTTTAGGCAGCCAGGACAATGGGGCCCTTTCTCTCCCTGCGCAGGAGACAGTCCTACAGACGTGGCTGAGGCTGGGACAAAGGCCCCAGTGAGGTCAGGGCAGTGTGTGGGAGTTGGGGGTGGGGAGGTGGGGACAGGGGAGGGATGGGGAGGCGGGGTGGGGGTCAGAGCAGTCTGGGGGGATGCCGGGGACCATGGTAGTGGGAGGGCACCTGGACAGTCCATCTCACCAAACCCTCGGGCCCCTGCCTCCTTCTCTACTTCTATCCATTCACTCTGACCTCCTCCCAAGAGAACAGGAAGCCCTAAGGGGTCCCCACGTTAGACATGTGGGAAAGAGAAGGTAACCACACGTCAGGGGGCTCGGCAGTTCCTAGAGGGGCAGGGTGGGCCCCCCATGAGCATGAGGTGCTGATCCCCCTCCCCAGCCATCTCCCCTGCGCCCCCGCGTGCACACACACGCGCGCGGGGGTCAGGGCTGGATTCCGTTCACAGTGCTGAGTCATCCCTGCAGCAGCTCCCCCTCCTCCAGGAAGCCCGACAAAGCCAGGAGAAGGCTTCCGTTTCCACTTGCTACAGCAGGTGTTGGGGAGGGGGGAGGACTCCAGTTCCAGCCCTGTGTCAACCTCTGGGCCTCTCCTCATCCACTCGTCAGACGGTGGACCCCTGCCTACAGCCGTGGGGGAGACTCAGTGAGGAAGTGTTGGTGACGGGCCGGGAAACCAAAGCCCCTCCAGCTCCCCGCCAGGAGCCCGCTGGGGGATCCCCCTGCCGTCTCAACTCCATCTCTGTGAGGATCTGTTTCTCAGACAACCCCCCTTAGGAGCCCAGGGACAGGCACTGCCCCTTCCTCAGCCTTCTCTTCAGGCCCCGCCTTCAAGGGGCCATCCTGGTCTTGATCCACTCAGTTCCCGCTAAACGCCTGACGTCCCTAACAATGCACTGACGAGGCAATCGCAGGGTAGTACAGAATGAAGTGGGGTCTACTCTGGCCCCAGGATCGTTTTCCTCCCTGTAGCTCCTGAGGAAACAGCCCCATTCCCTCGCCATGGTGGCTGGGTTGTGTGGGGAGGGCGGAGGGTGGGGCCGGTGAGCCCTGGTGAGGAGAGGAATGCGGGGTGTGTGGGCCTGGAAGTCATGCTCGCATCCGAGACCGCCGGCTTGGGGTGTCCGTGCAGGGCGGAGAAGGCCCAGGAGCTGGGCAGCGCGGCACCTGCCCGGCCTCGCCTCGCTGTCTCTGGGTCTCTCCCCATGGCTCCCGGCCCTCTTGCTCCTCTGATCTGCCTCCTGTCTCTGAGGTGTGCAGGTTTTCCCGACTTCCAGGAAAAGGAATCGAACTGCCCTGTGGGTGAGTGATGACGGGCAGGCGCCAGCAGACGCGTGCGCGTGACGGGGTGTGCATGCGTGTGCCTGTATCCTGGGGGCCCGGCCCCGCGGCGGCAGGGGTCCCCCCACCGCGAAGGCCCAGGAAGGACGGTGCCGTGCGCCGCGGTGAGGGACACACGCACTCATGGCCCGTCCTCCTCTCCCCAGTTCCGAGAGTGACCTCACCATCCCAACCCCGCTGACTCACAGCCCCCGGGGCCAGCGCAGCCTGGCCGGAAGTCACCCTCTGCCCGCCAGCCCGCTACCCCCTTCCCCACCCCGGCTGCTCCGAACGAGAGGTCGCGGCGCCCCCTGGCGGCCTCCCGGACTCCTGCGGCTCCTCCCGCCCGGCCCCACTCACGCACGCGCACACGGCACTCTCAGGCTGCCTTGCAGCGCCCTCTGCCGGTCACAGCCGGGAGAACTACCAGGTCCCTCCCGGAGCCCAGCGCACAGCAGGGCTGGGGACGTCTGCCCGGCCCTTGTCTTGCTGCCCCATTCTCCCGTCTCTGCTTCCTCTGCTGGAAGTAAGCCCTCCTGCAGTCTGGCCCCCAGACCTGCATTCCCTTCACCCTCACCCTCGAGAGAAACCCCCCCCTTTGGGAACCTCCGAACTGGGCCACCAAGGCACGGGGCCTCCCCGCCTTCCTCTGTGGGCCCTCCGTCCCTCTCCCTCCCCAGACTGTCCAGGTCTGCTTGACTGGACACTCTGTCACTCCAGCTCCCTCCCAACACCCTGATCCTGTCCCCCAGCCCCCGTGAGCTCCTTCATTCCGTAAATCGGCACTGGGCCGCTATTCCTTGCCAGCACTGTTCTCTCCACTGACATCTTGGGGACTTCTCTGACCTTCAGAATCTAATCAATATCCTGGGAGGCCCAGCCCAACCCCACTCTCCTCTCTTTCTCTCTCTCATACAGAAGCATCAAACGCAGCTTTATTTCCTGCTGGTTATACAGGTACTCCATCCTGCAAACCCATTCCCTGGGAAATCTGAGAGTGGGTGGACCACGTGCCTCCCAGGGGAACAGAGGGGACAGGATGGCAAGGAGAGGGCAGTTGAGGCACTTAGGGTCTTCCTTGAGGCCCTGGGGGGGAAACCTGATGCCCAGGGTAGGGGTGAGAGGGAGCTGCCCCGTACTTCCCACAGACCCCTGGACTCTAGCTCCACCCCTCTCCTGTTGTCCCTTCCTGCAGTGGGAAGAGGGTGGGGGGAGAGGGCGGTGCTGGGGGCGGCAGTGTTGAAGGCCTTGCTGTCTAGGGACCCGGGGCGGGACTGGAAGGAGGGGTCAGCAGTGCCTTCCAGCGTCCCAGGAGCCTCCTTTGATGTCCTTCTGGGGCCTTCAGTGGGTGCAGAGCTCGAGCCTGGGAAAGACAGGCACACTCAGCCTCTATGCTGGGCTCCTCCCTGTGTCTCAGAGCCTGCCCTCTGGGGTCATGATCTCATCAAAACACTTGCCCGGGCCAGAGTGTGGCCAATGCTCTCAGACTTCAGCACTGAAAGGGATCCCAGAGCATCCCCCTCCCCGCCCCGTTGCCTCAGAAGGTGGCAGGGATGGCAGCAAGCTCCCACAGCCAGTGGCTGGTGGAACTGGGACTAGAGCCCAGGGCTACTGTTGGCTAGCCCCCCACCGGCATCCTCCCAGCACTCACAGGCCTGCGGGGCACACAGGAGATCTGGGGGGGCTCCCAGCGACCATTCTCCTGGCAGCGGATCAGGGGCAGGTTGCGCTGGGTCAGCCCCTCCCGGCACTGGTAACGAAGCACCGTGTCTACTTCATAGCGCAGCCGTGGGCGGCCAAACACTTGAGCCAGGGGCAGCTCTGGTGGAGGCCCACAGGACACTGCAGGGGGGACACAGTCAAGAACTGGGAGCCTGGCTCTGTGGGTGACAGTTCCCAGGATCGGGATGTGGGTGGGGAGAGGGCCACAATGTGATGCAAAAAAGAGCAGAGGTTCCTAGTGGACCCACCTCATTTGTTATCTCCCCCTTGCCCATGGCCTGGGACACATTTCTGACTCCTCTGTAGCTTTGCCCCCTCCTCCTACACACACACCAGTCGCGGGTCGTCTTGGCCCCCTCCTCCCCCGTGCCCGGCCTCACCCAGCCCCATCTTGCAGGTGTAGGACAGGTGGTAGTTGCAGGGTACATCGCTCCATTGTCCCTGATCATGCCACACCATGACCACGCAGTTCTCTCCGGACAGGAAGTAGCTGTCAGGCTGCCCAGGATTCCAGTTCTCATAGAGCTGGGGGGACGCGGTGGAGGGGGGGTTGAGGGGGAGAGATGGACCTAGAGTGCCCGAGAAGGAGGGTGGGAGGGGCACTAGAAAACAGGGGGCCCAGGAGGTGAAAGGACAGGTCGCGGGCTTTGGGGGGAGGGATGATGGGAGGAGAGAGGAACGCAAGGAAGGGAGGCCGGCCCAGGGAGAAGAGGGACAGAGAAGGGACCAGGAAAAGGAGGGTGAGGGATGAGGTCACTGGGGGTGGAGGGCAGAAGGGCTTGGAAGAAGCGACCTAGCCAGCTAAAGGGCAGCCGGAGCCTCTCACCAGGGGGACGCCATCTGACCACAGGAAATCGCCTTCGATGGTCCGGTCGTTGAGCCCGATCCACTGGTACTCGCGGTATCGACCTGGGGAGGAAGCGCGGGCGGACGCAGGTGTGCAGTGAGCCCCGCTGCCAGCAGGTGGCGCCGCTCCCCGTTCCCGCCAGACCCAGCCCGCGCTTCCCGGTTTTCCAATCGGTCCGTCCAACCTCGGCCCGCGGACGCATAGAAGGCACGGCCCGGGCCGGGCGGAAGGGGTGGGGGAGAAGAAAAATATCAGCAGGGCCAGAAAAGGGAAACTGGGGAGAGAGTGGGGGAGCCGATGGAGGTGGCAGAGCCAGGGAGGCGGGGAGGGGCCGCAGGGGGCGTCGGGCTGGTGCAGGTGGACCTCCTGCGCCGGCCTCAGCCGGGTCCTGCTGAAGCCCCACTACCCACGCGCGGAGTGCGAGGGAGGGAGGGAGAACGGAAACCAGCAGGAATGAACGAGGTAAACCAAGTCCTGAGTACCCGGATTAATGAACAAGGGAGGTAATTAATTCACACACTCACTCGTGATTAATGATCGGTTAATGAGTGAGTGAGAGAGAGCAGGTGACGGGGGTCCCCTCCAGCCCCGCCCCCAGCCCACTGTTGATGAAGTCCTGCTCCTCGGGCGAGCTGATGCTGGCCAGGTGCGCGCCGTGCAGCCGGCACTGGGTCTCCGCCTCCTCCCAGCTGCTCCGCGTGGAGAAGTGCTTGTAGCAGGCCCCCTGGAAGACGTCCCAGCCGGGGCTGCAGAAGCGGAGGCCTGGGCACGGAGGGGTGGCTCACTGAGGCGGGAGGGGCCACAGCCCTCCCGCCGCCGCAGCCTCAGGGGGCGGGGCTAAGGGGCAGGAGGCCGGGCGCCCAAGGGCCCCGGGGAATGGGGGCGAGGAGGAGCCCCGAGAGGCCCCGGTGTAGGGGCCTTGATGGTTTCGTCCTCTGAGCGCCAGGGACCAACGAGGGCGAGGACGGGAGTCCCGGACTGGGTCTCCGCAATCCTCCATCCTAGAGAAGGGCTGTGCCCTCCTCTCTTCCCAGAAGAGAACTGGCAAGTAGGGCTAGAGGCAGGTGCACGCTGTGCACTCCTCGCTGGGGGACCGCTTGAGAAAGGTACGTGTGGTCCACTTAACGGATGAGGAAATCGAGGGTAGGGCTCAGAGAGGTTATGTGATTTGCCTAAAATGGGGATTCATTAATGACAAGGCCCAAATCGGTGCCCTCCCTCTGGGGTGCAGAGCTAGCACACTGCGGCAGGGTCCAGGCCTCAGCTCTACCCCCCCACCGCCCCTCAACACACTCACCAACATCACACAGGTCCCCCCCATAGCCAGGCAAACACAGGCAGCGGATCCCCTCCTCCTCCTCCAAGCACGTCCCACCATTGTGGCATGGGCTGGGGACACAGTCACCTGAGGGGGGAGAGAAGTGAGGTGGGGGAGCAGGGGGCACAGCTCTGTGGCCTGAGCCCCCCAGAAGAGGGTTCAGAGAGCCCACAGCCCCGACCTTCTTGTCTTGGGAGCTCTCACGGCACCTTAGCAGTCAGCCCAACCCTAAGTTCTGGGTTCCTCTCCCATGCTGACCCCCCTCAGCACCTCCCCTTCAGCATCGTCTCAGCCCTGTGCTGGCCATTGCCGTGGCCACTAGTGTGGACCCAGGGTAACAGGCTGGGGGAAGGTGGCCAGGAAGGCCCCCAGAACCCAACCCCACGAAAGGGAAAGACACTGGGCTGTGGGTCATGAGAGCTGGACTCTCATCTCGCTCCTGGCTCTGCTGAGTGATATTGCGCAGGTCACTTTACCCCTCTGGGCCTGGAGGCTAGTCCCCCACCCGCTTGTCTTGGGGCCAGGTCCCTGACAGTTCTGTACAGTTTAGGTGGCCTGGGTGAAACCGGAGGAGAGGCCAGCCACCGTAGCGACAGAGAGCTGAAGCTGGTCCCTTACTGCTTCTGGGACCTGACGTTCGGGGGTGGGGGCAGGCTAGCTATTCTTCTGCTGTCTACGGGAGGGGGTAAAGTCAACCCCAGAAGCACCAATGGGAAGCACCATCACAGTGAAGCACCAGCGTTATTTCCCTGACTCTATGCCCTCATCGCCGCCCGCCCCCCAGGAATGAAGCTGTGGGCTCCCACAGTTCTACAGTGCCGGCTCCTCACACTCTCTCAGCACCATGCAGCCTCTTGCCTCCCCTCTTATCTCCCCAGACTCCCCTCCACTTCGGGATTTCCACACGTTCCCCAGCCTAGAAACCCCTCCGATCCATCTCTCTCCCTTCTTCTGGCACTCTCTCCTCCAGGCAGTCTTCTTAGACTGACACAGGACCCTGAAGGCCTGCCATCTGTTGTCTGGCTGGGTCACCTGCCTTCTCCTCTGGACTCTCCTCCTCTGGATCCTGGGATGGGAGGTGGCTGCCCTTAGACCAGGCCTGAGGGCTGGATGGGCAGATTTCACTCCTTCTGGTCCAGGAAGGGGAAGATGGTCCCACAGACTGACAGTGCAGGGCTGGGCTTTCAGCTTGGAAGGGGATATCGGCCCTGAGCGGGACTCTTCAGAGCAGGCCATACCCCTAGCAGCCAAGGGCAAGGCCCACTGTGCTTCCCTTGGGCTAGAAGGGGGAGGAGAAGCTGGAGGTGATCCCAAGAATTTTGCTGGGATGACCTAGCTGTTTGGGGTGAAATGAACCAGCTGTTCCAGCACCCCACTCTGTCACCTCCCCTCCTAGCCTGCCAATAGTTTCTTCCAAGCTGCCAGCACTAGCTCCCCAGGCAAAGGGGGAGGGGAGCTGTTTTACTTAACCCATGAAGCACCAGGCCCCACAGAGGGTAGGCGTCCAAAAGCCCCTTCCATTCCTCACACTTTCCTGGGGGACAGAGACTTCCAAACTTGCTTCCCCACCCAGGCCATGAGGTCCCTCCCCTGGCTGTAGGGGGAAGAACCTGACCTAGGACGGACAGAGTGGACGTGAAGGAACTCTTCTGGAGACATTCTGCTCTTCCTTCCTCCCCCTCTTGGGGCCACCTACTATACACGACCAGAAAGCTCTTCCCTCCTGCTGCAATAGCAGGCCAAAGGACACCCCTCCGCCTCCTGGTGGGCTAACTAAGATACCGCAGAGACTCCACTGCTGCTTCTCTTCCCACCAAACCCCCTCCCAACCCACACAGCACCCAACTCCAAGGCCAGCTGGGCAGGGAGCCAATGGTTGAAATGGGCAAGGCTGGGTGTGATGCAGGGGCCCCTAGCCCACCCTGGACCATCTAGGAAGGACGGTCCTGGGACTGGGAGGACCCCAGCCTTCTCCAGGGTCTCCACTGGGAAGCTCACCCTTCCCTGTGTCAGTGGGACTTCTCTCAGACCCTAGAACCTAACTCCACACTCCTTGCCCTCTACATTTCCTCTCCATCCTCGCCTCCTGGTTTGTGTCTTCTCCAGCATCAGGGACTTTGAGATCCTTTGGGTTCAAGGAGAGTGAGACCATTCTTCCGAGGGGTGAGGTGGTCATTAGTGCAGGGGCCAGTGAAGGAGGGGGTGGCTGTGGGCAGTGGGATGAAAGTTAGATCCCGTCCCCCTGCTGAGTTGTGATGGGGGAGGCTGGGGTACCCGGGTGCCAGGGATGGGCTTCAACACTAAGATGGACTTCCTCCATCACTAGTCGGTATGTATAGCTCTAGAAGGGAGCCACCAAGATGGATCAGAAGTGAATACAAGTGCACACACACTCTCAGGCTGGCGGAGGTTTCTCCCCATCAGGAGTGAGGGACTACAACTCTCGGCAGTCCTGCGGACTGACGGACCCCGACTCCTCTGTACATTCAGATTTGGGCTCGTGGCAGTCAGGAAGGAAGGCAGAGGAGAGCCTGAGGGGGGAGGATGAGGGACCAGTGAGCGTGTTAGAAGGGAGGACAGGAAAATGCACTCGCTGAGGATGAAGAGGAGGAGGCAGAGAGGCGCAGAGAGCAAGGGAGAGAGGAGAGGGAGAAACAGGGTGCGAAGGGGAGCATCACAGAGTTGCCCGCAACACAAATCCAAGGAATGAAAAGGGCAGACAGCTGGGGATGGAGACAGAGGGTGCCAGAGTTTTGGTTATAAAGTCGTTTAATAGAGATTTATTTCCAAGGCTTGTTTTCCATGAAACAGTCGAAAAAATACTTCACAGAAGTAGTCGCTTAAGGCTCTGTGGGGATAAGGGCTCTCCTAGACCCCAGAGGCTGAGGGCAGGGATGGAATCCCAGGCTTCCCTGATATCAGTGGGGTGGCTGAAGGGGATGGCACACTGGAGGGGGAGGGGGTAGCAGGAGAGGGGCCTGGGCCCCAAAGAATACAATAAGCCCCCAGGGCACCTAAGGTGCATGAGGCTGGGGGTGATCTGTGGGGCCGGTGAGTCACAGGTGGAGAGCCAAGGGCAGGAAAGGGCCCCAGGTGGTCAGTGGTGAGGCTGGAGTCACAGGGTGGGGCCACGGAGTTGGGGGTCATGAGGTGAGAAATCAGAGAGCAGGGATGGATGTCACAGGTGCGGCATCCAAGACTGGACACCCGCAGGTAGAGTAGTGTAGGAGAACGAAGGCAAAGGATAGGAGAGGCTGGGACAACGGGGGTTAAAGGACCATAGGTCATGTGACCCAGAGCTTAAGGGGGAGAAAGGGAAGGAGGAGAAAGAGGAAGGTCGAGCCTTGGGCAAAGTTACCTGATGAGGGGGCCACGGCCACTCCACCTTGGCTGGCGCTGTCAGTGGGCAGCACTGGCTGAACCCGCACTGAGGTCCCTGTTGGGACAGTTCTTCCAGAATTCTCTTCAGAGGGGGCCTCCAGTTCCCTGGCACTCTCAGGGGCCCGTGTGGCTGGAAGCAGGGCAGGGGTATCCTCAGAGCTCCCTGTCTCCTCATTCTCTCCTCGAGGGACCCCAGACAGCTCAGGACCACCAGCCTCCTCCCCCACCTCTCTCTCCCCAACCGGAGTGGAAGGTGGCGGGGATGCCAGTTTCCCGTTCCTGGGAGTGGGTAGAGTCTCAGTGGGTGGTCCAAGGACCCTTGGAGGCCTGGGAGCCTCTGGCTCTCCATCGGGAGGTGGTGATGCACCAGGCTGTAGGACTGCACTCGCTGGTGGTGGGGATACGTGGGAGAGCGATTCCTCTAGGGCTAGCTCAGTGTGGAGAGGAGTCTCTGGGTCCGGGCTGCTGAGCTCGCTGGGCCAGGCCCACAGGGCCTCATCTTCCACCTCCTCCTCTTCCTCCTCTTCTTTCTCTTCTTCATCTGTGTATTTCTCTTCTTCCTCCAAAGCCTTGCCTTCCTCTTCTGAGGACCCCAGGGGAGGTACAATGGATTGCGCTTCGAATTCTAGACAAAGCACAGATGGTTCAGCACCAGGGACAGCACCAGCCCCCCCCCACCCCCACCCCGACCGGAACACTGCAGGGGAGGGGTGGGAAGGGGAGGCCTGGGGGCGAGGGGAAAGGCTGCCCCTGGGATAGGCTGTCTTTGCTCCCCACCAGAAGACCTTCAGCTTGAGCAGCAATACTGAGACTACCTGGAGAACGCTCTGTGAGCACTCATTAGCCCAGGAAAAAAACACAGTCATTGTATCTCTCTCTCCTAGGCTTGAAATCCTCTAGTCTATTTTGGGTAGCTAAGGGGGAGGAGGGAACAAAGGAGGGAGCACCCTCCTCCCCAGACCCAGAGAGTTGGGAGTGGAATGTGCTGGAAAGGCAAGGGTTGGGAGATTACTGGAGAGATGCCCTGCATCGACGAGATGCTGAGAAAGAACAGGACAAGTCGTGTCAGCCGTAAGCCTAGCAGCACCCTGGGCTTACACCTTCACCCCCACCTTCTCTTACTAGGGGACTCCAGTTACCGAGGAGGGTCCTCGGGGCCTCTGCTGGGTCTTCTGGAGTGGAGCTTCCATCCGCGCCATCCTCCACGATAGGGATGGAGTAAATGGCTCCCCGGGACTCGCTCTCTACAGTTTCCCGAGGCAGCTGAAGTTCCTCCAGGGTCTCTGTCACCGTGACAATGGCCTCCAGCCCATCAGAGGCTGGGTCCAATGCTGGGTTGGAGGTCTCAGGCGTGGCGGACGGCTGAGGAGAGTCTGTGTCAGGAGGGAAGTGCCAGTGGGAGGTTAACCAGGTGGCTCTGCCCTCTAGCCACAGCCGTGGACAGACCCACGGTCTCAGCACTGGACTCAAAGACCATGAGACTCTCTCAATTCTCACTCATCCTTCCTGTGGAGGACCCAGGGGACCCAGGGAGCACGGAGGGAGTTCATCACTTGTTCCTCAAGAATTAATCAAGGGCCCACTCTGTGACATGCCAAGCATTCTTCTGGGCACTGAGGATACAGTGAAGAACAGTAAGCAAGCCTCCTGCCCTAAGGGAGTTTATAGCCTAGCTACAGATAACAAACAAAAAAACATATATTATGATGTTATCATATAAAGAACAATTAGGCAGAGTCAGGAGACAGAATGGTGGGGAATACTACTTTAGATAGAGTGGTCAGGAAAGGCTCAGGAGAGAGACAGTCCCTTGAGTAAGGAGATGGAGGCAGAAGGATAGAGAGGTGGTCTCAGCACCTTGGGACCCTGCTCTTGGAGCAAGGTGTGAGGGCTCCCAGGGCTCCCAAGACTTTTGAAATGGAAGGGGACAGGTGGCCAACACCCAGGAGAGCTGAAGGGCGGAATGCGGAAGGACATTCAGCAGTCACCACCTGAGGGTCTCAGCATTGGGGCAGGAGGGCAAAGACAGGGGCTACCCCATCCTTCAGGGAGCTGCTCCCTTCAAACAACTGGAGCTTTAGAAAGGATTACCTGTCTTTGGAGAAGAGAACCAAGATCAGAAAACCAATGAAGCAATGGTGGCATTGGGCTAAGAAAAGCCCCGAGGGCTGTGAGTGCTCAGCCAGACGTGACGGCACAGCACGTCCTGCCCCCATCACCTGCTCCAGTGAGCCTTGCTCCTGCCAGGCGAGCAAAGCCATGCCCTTGCCCGCCTCTGTCCTCCACCTGTTCCCAACCGGTCATCCTCTCCCTCCCCCTCCTCTCCATTCAGCTGCTCTTTCCAAGTCTTTCTGGGACAGTGCTCGGCACACAGTCATGAGCAGTGCAAAGACATGTTCCCTGCAATTGTGATCGTCATCATCATCCCTCTTCCAGTTGGCCTTCCCAGATGGACCTGCCTTCCTATGGACTTCACTTCCCCACTGCTCCCTTGCCCCGGACTAAATATATTTGGAGATCTGTCCCAGCAGAAGTAATGCTTTTCTCTCAGTCTCTCCTCATGCTGGGAGCAAGGCATCTTATCTTCTCTTGGACTGGAGGCTCCCAGGCAGAAGAAGTGTCTTTCCCCTTCAGACCAGGAGCTCCCTGGAGGTAAGGGGATTCTCCTTTCATTTCTGCCTCCAGCCCAGTACTGTGGGCTCACAAGTGCACTGAAGACCCAGACACCCCATGACTGTCAGCCACCCTAGATCTGGGCCTTGTGCCTCTGGGGGTCCCAGGCACTGCCTTCCCGTCAGCCCCCAATATAAGATGTGGTCAGAAAGCCATCTCTACACCCAACTGTCTTTGAGGATCTGCTCCCTGTGGGGGGAATTGTGTCTGTCCATCAACACTTGGTGGTTAAAGATCTGACACCCTCAAGCTGAAGGTTCTGGAAGCCCCGTGAGGGCTCTTGAGGGCACGATGTTAACTGGAGCAGACCATTCATTGGATTCAGAGAATGTCCGTCATCTCTGCTCTACTAATGAGCTGACCAGAAATGGAAACCTCTCCAACCGCCCAAAACTGAAGAGGTGGCTTTGATCCTGGAGAGGCAAGCTATGGATGGCTGAAGGGAAGGCAGGTGAGGGGGCACAGAGAGGCAGGTGTTCCCCGAGGCCACACAGCTCAAGCCAGAAGGCATAAGCAGAACGAGGACCCTAGGTGCCAAGCCGAGCGTCACCCAGGGCTCCTTCAGGCAAGCGGCAAAGACCAGAGAAACGTGGGTCCGAGCCGCGGTGGGGCCCCGGCTCAGCTCTGTGTCCCTGACAGAGAGCGGGCCGTCTCAGCCTCTGCAGGGAGGTCGCTCACCTCGGAAGCAGTAGACGTTGAAGCGGCTGTGCTTGTTGGGAAAGCCAGTCTGGTTGGGGAAGAGGAAGAGCGTCTTGACGCCCGGCAGGCCGCCCCCGCAGCGCTGGCTGGGCCTGACGATGGGGTAGCGCACGCTGCCATCAGCCAGCCAGCCTGGGCTGCAGCGGTCCAGGCCGCCATCCCAGGCTGCATACAGCTGGCCCGTGGTGGCGATCTCCGCACCCCGCTCCCGGCAGTATGCCCATGCCTCCTCCAGCGTCAGCTTGTCTGGAGGGGCGCCCAGGAACAGCTCTCCTGGGAGGGGAGACGAGGCTGGGTCACCGGAAGCTGGGAGCCCCTTCCACCCTGGGCTCCCGCAGAGACCCTCGGCTGGCTTCTCCGGGCCTCTGTCTCCGCATCTGAGACATGGCATCATCTACCCTATTTCAGGTCAAAGCTCGGGTAGAGCCTCGGGATAGATGTCACTACTCCGAGGGGCCTGGCTCCACTTCCTCATCCACAAAGAAGGAGTGAGGCCCAGAGATGCTAAGAGGTAGAGAGATGCGCAGCAGGTGGCAGCAGGGTGAGACCCAGAGCCAGTCTCCGGCCACCTGCCCAGGTTTTGGCCATGAACTTGCTTCCATGACAGCGTCCGCAGGGTGGGACCTGGGTTGTTTCTTTGGATGCCCCCTGGATGCCCGCTTGAACACATGAGGGACGACAGGTCCAGCAAGGCCCCAGGAGGACCTCTGGACAGCGCTGGACGAGGGCAGAGAACCCCGAGAACCCCTCACCCCCGATCACCATTTAGGTCTTCGGCATAGCAGTAGACGTCATAGAGGTCGTCCGGGTCCACCACGCCATAGTTCCGGACCCCAGGGAAGCCATCCATGTCTCCATAACAGGCCTCTCGTGGGGTCTGTATGGGATACCTGGGAGCGAGTACAGACCCCTTCATCAGGGAGCCCTCCAGGGATGCCCCTCCTGAACCACACTGCCTTTCAATGCAGCCAGCTGTCTTCCCGGTTCTGCAGGGACACACCCCAGGGCAGGCCAACCTCGTTGCCCGGAGGCAGGGGGCTCCGGATGGCTAGCCTGAGACAGCAGGAAGCCCCCTGCAGAACCAGGGCCCACCTCAGACACAACTAGAAACCCCCAGTCCTCAGCCCCACCCACCTCACGGTCTGGTCCGCAGCAACCCCACCTCACGGTCTGGTCCGCAGCACCCCCACCTCACGGTCTGGTCCTCAGCCCCCCACCCACCTCACGGTCTGGTCGGACAGCCAGCCAGCGTCACACTGCTCATAGCCCCCGAGGTAGGCGGCGTAGAGCTGCTCTGGGGTGGCAATGCGGGCTCCGATGCGGGCACAGGCCTCCTGGGCCCCCACGAAGGAGAAAGCATAGCGGGCAGAGCCTTTCCGGTAGAGAAAGACGACCCCTGGGGGATAGAGAGGAGCCCTGAGGCAGGACCACCCCCACACTGGCCTCCCCTCACCCTCCTTGTCACTCCCCTGCACACAAAGGGTCAAGTCCAAATTGCGTTCAGTTTGCAGCATGAGGGGCTTCAGCTAGACTGTGAGTAGGATTTCCTCCACCCGGAGAGAGAGAGGAGGTCACCAAGGCCTGTATCTGCTCACTCCTTTTCCAGCTCAGTGAGCGCCTTCCACGTGTGCTTGCTTCCCCCCTCGGACGGAGGGCTCCCTCCCTGCGGGAACCTCCCTCTGTCCTGCCCCTCACCTTTGACCTTGACCTCCACAGCGTCGCTGCTGTCATCTATGCCGTGCTGGACTTCGCAGCGGTAGATGCCCGAGTCGTTGGGCCGCAGCTCGCTCAGCACCAGGGACACGTCGGTGAGTGACGCCGGGTAGGCGGGCAGCGCCACGCGGAACCGGTAGGCCTCGCTCACCTTGACTCGCAGCCCCCGCGCCACCAGCACCTCGGCCTCACGGCCCCCGGACAGGAAAGTCCACTTGACCCGCGGGGAGCCCAGCACGGCCCGGCGGCTTGGCGGCGGCCGCAGGTAATGAAGGTGGCACGGGATGGTGGGGGCCCCCCCCACCCCCCCCTGCACCCCCCCGCCCCCGGGGGGGCCCGGGGGGGGGCCCCGCCCTTTTGGGGGGGGGGGGGGGGGGGGGGCCAGCTGGAACTTGGGTGTGGGTCCTCAGGGTCCCACCCGGTTTCTGAGCCTGCCCGGATTCCTCCCACCCACCCCTCCCGCATGCCCGCTCTAGGACCCCAGACCCACCCAGACCCTCTACAGATCCTTCCCCAAGTCTCCCAGTCAGTTCCTCCCAAGAGTGGCCCAGTACCACCCCAGGATCCCCAGGGCCCACCCCAGGTCTAACCTGGTCCCGAGTCCTCCAGCTCTGGCCTCAAAATGTCCCCTCTGTTTCCCTCAGACTCACCTTCGGGATTTCTCCCCACTCTACCCCTTTCTGCCTCCCAGCCCCATCCACTGGTCCCATACCCTAGAGATCAGCAGCCTTGCACCTACTGTCCCTTCCCGGCCCTCCCCCAAGTTTTCCCTGCCTTACCCAGAGCCCACAGCTCATCCCTTTATTTCCAAGTGTCCCAGACCGGACCTTTCCCCCACAGTGCCCCCAATCCTCTCTCTCCCCAGGTCCTCCAAGGCCACCCCCTTCCACAGGGGCGATGCAGGAGACAGAGACAGTGACTCTGAGTGGGGTTGCTTACCTGAGCTGTCCCCCTCCAGGGCATCAGCGGAGGCCGCAGGGCCCTGGGTCAGGGCCAGGGCTGCCAGCAGGAGCAGGAACAGTAGGGCCATGCTCAGGCTGGTGGAGGGACTTGAGGAGGAAAGACGGGGTTAGACTTCAAGATGGACTTCCCCTGGCTCCCGACCACATCCATGGGGACTCGCACATATTGTCACCCAAGAAGCCCACTGTCCCCACCTCACTGTTAACTCCCTTGTTTCTGATCCTGTCTCCCCACCGGGGGATTCTTCCTAGGAACCAAGACCCGGGTTCTAGTCAACTTGCTGAGTGACTTAAGGCAAGTTCCGTAACCCCTTCGGGTCTTGTGACTTGTGAAGGTCAGCAACCCTCCTGGGTTGTGATGAAGCTACGGGCTTTAGAGCGCTTTCTATCCTAAAGCCCCCATACAGAGGCACAGCACCAGGCACACCACAGGGGCTCAATAAATGCTTATACATGAGCAGTGGGTGCTATTAATAATTCCCTGTGCTCTTCCCATGCCAGACTCCTTCCTTGAACCCAGAGCCTCCCCCTCCCCCAGCACCCCTCCAATATTCCCTTCCCATCCCTTCCTCCCTGAGTACCATAGCCACCTAGCCTCCTCCAGGAGGGCCTCCTAGACTGAACCTGGGCAATGCACAACTTCTCTCTAGCCCTACCCCACTGTTACTTATAAGGAAACTCTTTACTCCTAGCATCCTCCACCCCCTCCTTGGCTGCCCTCTCCCTTCTTCTTCCCAGCCTTCCTTTCTGCCTGGCACGGGCTTTCCCACCGGATCTCCTGGCTCAGAAACCAGCTGGGACAAAGCCCCTGTCTCTGCCAGTCTGGCCTCCATCCAGCCTCTCCCTTCCCCCACCCCAGCCCTGGGCTGGGGGGTGGGCTAAAGGAGGGTGAGACTAAATGGGAGGGGCCATGTCCCTCTTGCCCTTGGTTATCAGACACTCTGAGAACCCAGAATAGTCCTCTGAAGATCTCAAGGCAGTTACACTTTCATAATGGAGGGATGGGGGGGGGGGGGACATTGAGAAATGGGACCCAGAGAGGGATAGGGCTGACCCTGGTCCCCAGCAAAGCCAAGTCAGGTGCCAGGCCAATGTGCCTGAGGGAGGGAAGGCTGCAGAGCTGGCGTCTAACAACATCTGTAAGGGTCGGGCTAGGAGAAAAGCACGAAGACCCAGGTCAACCAAGGACTAGGCCAATGGTGCAGCAGGAGGGATGCAAGTTAGACTACAGGCAAGACTTCCTAGCGATCAGGTTCATTCCCACTCCAGGCCCATTGTTCAACCTCCATCTACTTTGCCCTCTCAGGCTCTGCCTTCCTGCATGTCTACCCCCTTCCTGAGCCTGAGCTGCTGGGAAATTTCTCTCTTCTCCCAAATTCTGCCAGGGATTTCAGTTCCTCCTTGGAATGCCTCCCACCTACAACACCTCCATTCCCCCCACTCTGGCTGGGCTTCATTTCCTCGGGGTCAGACTGCGGGAAGGAGTGACAGGAGCCAGACATCCAGGGTCTCTCTCCATGGGGCCAGATCAGAGGCTGCTGAGACCAGCTCTGGGCATGGGGGCCCTTGGGAGGACTGCTTTCTGGGGTAGGAGAGGGGACCATTTGGCATGAGCAGCCAGTGCCTGCCAGACGCTGGGCAGACCGTTTGCCTTGCATTTGAGCTGGGCCAGGTCCTGGGCCAGGCCCCTTTCTGGCGCCCTCCCTCCCCTCTCTTCAAGCTGGAGCTGGAGCTGCTCACAGACCCGGGCCCCAGCTCTCCGACAGGTGGCCCAGAAACCTATATATTTGGAGCCACTCTGGGACCCACGCCCTGGACCCCCCTCTCATCTCTGTTTTGAAGGTGAGGGAATGAAGGGAGAAGGTCTGAGGCTGATGAAGACCTGGCCACACTGGAATATGGGGGTCATCCCACCCCTACCTCCAGGAATGGGAGTCACTGAACAGAGGGGCCAAGAGGGTGCCTGGATTATATGGTTCTCATGATCAGACGCTTCTGCACTGTCCCCCAGCCCACTGCCAATCCCACCGAGCTTGGGCCTCAGCTCCATCCTGGGGTAGCTAGGTATCCTGAGAAAACTATGGCATCCCCTCAACCTGCACTAGCCTCAGACCTGGGGTTGGGGTGGGGAGCGGGCCTTGGCCTTCTCCACCCCCTCTGCTGTCCTCCAGAGCGGGACACCCTCTCCATCTCTAACCTAGAGAGCTCGGCATCAGCAGGCTTCCTGTCCCTTCTGCTGATGCCACACCATCCCTCTCTCCAGCTCATTCTTTCCAGCTCCAGCTCCAGGATTTCTGCCCTTGCCTTGCGTTTCCCAAGCTGTTCAGGAAACTTCCCTCTTGTTACATGATCATTCCTGTCTGACCGGGACGTCCAGCTCCCTCACAGGCTTCGCAGGCCCAATCCACAGAGGATTAAGATCAAGACCAGGTGGTGTGTGTGTGTGTGTGTGCGCGCACACCCCACACCCACCATCTCCATGCTGAATGCCGCCCCCCCCACCCCCGGCTGGCAGTCCAAGGTCTGCCCTATAGGAACCAGGCTCCAGTACCCAGGGGGGCAGCAGGAGGAAAGCTCTCACTGTCCCCTTAGCAGCCGTGTGAGCAGCAGCCCGAACCTACAGCAGCCAGGCATTGGCAGGGCCTGCAGAACTAGCTACAGACAGTCGCATAAATAGTCCTATTTATCGGAAGCACAGCTAGTGATACAATTAACATCCCAGCCAAGCCACTGCGGCTCCTCCTAGTTCAGAATCTGTGAGGCGGATGCTGCCAAGTTAGCATCAGGCGATGGTACCGCTGTGGGGCAGGGCTGGGTGGGGGTGGGCGGGCCATGGGTGAGTGGCCCTTGATCTTACTGCTTTTATCTGGAATAGAAGTCATGCAGATGTTAACGGTGCTAACAAAACTGATGGCAAATCTCTTGGTCCTGTTGGAAGCATGCGGGCACAGCTATTCCAAAAGGAGTTTAGGAGCGGGACATAAAAAGACCTGGCGGCGGGGGGGGGGGGGGTAGGGGGGGTGGGGGGGGTGTCCCCAGCCCACCGGCAGTGCTAGAAAGGAAAACAGGAGTGGTAACCGGAATTCCAGCTAATGGTTACTGACCATCTACCTGAGCCAGGCCTCTTAAAAATGCTTCCCATGGACAACCTTAACTTTGAGAAAAATACTGTCTATACGTTCACACCGATGAGAAGCCCGAGGTTCAGGGAAGTCAACTAACTTGCCCAAGGTCACACAGCAAGTGAGTGGCAGAGTTGGGACCACGGGACCACCGGCTGTGGCTGTCCCGCGGGCTCCGGGGAGGGGCCCCCAGAAAGGGCTGCTTCCCGCTCCCCGCGCCGCCCGCCCGCCCGGCACAAATTCGGAAGTCCGGGCTGGGGGCTGGCACCGGAGCGCGCAGCAGGGAGGCCGCGGGGACCCGGGGGGGGGGGGGGGGGGGGGCGTTCCCATCAGCCCGCGGTCTCTGGGACGCAGTCGGGCCGCACGTGGCGGAGGGGTGCGGGCGGTAGGACCGGAGGCGGCGGCGGGCGCTCGGGGGCTGGCCTGGTCAGCCGGCCGGGGGCGCCGCGGGAGGCCAGGGCTGCGGGGCCCGGGGGAGCGGACCGCGGGCTGCCGGCGGGCGCCCCCGGCTCCCTCCCTCCCGGGTCCGGGCGGCCCGGCTGCGCTCGCGCGCACCTACCTGCAGGCGGCCGGGGGCCGGGGCGAGGGTGCTGCACCGCCAAGTTTGCCGCCTCCTCCGGGCTGTCCTCCCGGCTCTCCTCCGGGTCCACGCTCGGTCCTGCGGCTGCAGCCGACTGCGGCGGGCACTGCGCGGGCGCAGGGAGAGGCCGGGCCCGCAGGACGTTCGGAAGAGAGCGCGGGGCCGCCGGGCGCCGCACAAAACCCCCTTTCTTACCCCCGCCCCGCCCCTCCCCGGGGCGGCCCCCGCCCCCTGGCCGGAGTCGCGGGGGGCTCGGGAAGGTCACGCGACCCGCTGCCTCCTCTGCGTCCGTTCCCGGAGGCAGCAGCGAGAGCAAGGACGTGCGAAGTAGGACATCGTTCTGGAGAGGAGAAGCCGGGGACTTGGAGTAGGGAGGGAGGGAGGGCAGAAGGGGCGGGGAGGGAGCGCTCGCGGAGCTGGAGGATAATGTTGCAGCTGGACGGATGGAAGTTAGACAGCCGGAGGGACTTCCCGTTGGGCAAGGGGCGAGGAGGAGGGCCTCAGACTTGGAAAGTAAGGGGAAGGATGACGGGAGCAGAAAAACGGGGGAGGGAAGCTCTTTTTTTGGAGGCAGGATGAGGTGCAAAGGACCATAGCCACCTCCCTGTCTGAAGCTCTGATTGGGTTTTGTCTCTGGTGGTGCTCCCACTCCCTGCACAGAGGAGGAGCTGACTTTGCAGCTGGAGGGATGGAGGTTAGGCTGCAGATTCACGGGTTAAGCAAAGCGAGTCAGGGACTCTCCTGACGGGGTGTGGGGGAGGGGCGGCCCTGTGAATGGGCACACTGGTCCTGCAAACCAATGTGCAAGACACAGGCGTTGCCAGGAACACAGAGGGCCCGCTGGCCAGCGCTGTTGCCGATGAATGTGCCCCCTGGTGCCAGGGGGTGGGCCTTGAGTGCTGCCCAGCCTTGAGGGACTCCTCAGAATACCAATGATGCCCCCTCCCCAGCTCCAGAGCCTCTCAGTCCCTCTGCTTTCCCAGGCTCTCTCTGCCCCTCTCCCCCTCTCATCCCCCCTCCCTCCTGGGACTTGAAGCAGAGCCCCTGGCACAGATTGGGAGCAGGACAGCCAGATGCCTGGAATCTCTCCCCTGGATACCAGTGGTGGCACCAAGGATAGCTTGTTGGGGGATTTGATCCCCATAATCTCCAGCACCCCCCCAAATATCCCAAGTAACACAGGGTGCCTGCAAATCATCCTCAGGACAGGTCCATGTTCTTCCATTTAGACTGCACCCAAGTCCCTCCCTCCTGTGTGGGACTCTGGACTGCCCTCTGTTGATGCCCCAGCTGCCCCAGTCTTCTGCTCCCAGGGCTGTGGACTGGCTTCCAAAGGGCTTCTGAGAAGCTCACAATAAACTCCTCCCCAAATCTTTGAGGATCTAAAGGTAGAACTCTGGCCCCTCCCTGGACACCCATCTACTGAAGAGACAGTATAGGGAGACCTGGGGGTGGTGGGTGGTAGGGTCCTTTAGTAAATAAAATGACCCCGGCAGGGGTGTGAGCCTGGAAGGACAGAACAAGGTGCCTGGCAGAGTCTGGGGAAGAAGGGACCTCCGTTTATTCCTTTCATTACATAAATATTAACTGAATGTCCACTATGGACCAGGCACTATTTTAGGACCAAGTCCTCCCGTGGAGAGGGGGGATCTGGCCTTGCGGCAGATCTGAGCAGCACCTGATAGCCCCAGGACCTCCCTTTGCTCCCCTCAGACCTTGCAACCCGAGCTGAAGGAGATCCCGCCTCCCCCAGGACAGTCTCAGCACGGTTGCCTGATCCAGCCTGCCCCCACCTGGGCTGGGATCAGCTCCACCTGGGGCCTGAGCCCAGCCAGGCAACCAAGTGGCTGAAATTCAATCCTGGTGGCGGTTCGCATGTAACCACCGTTCTTGCCGCGGGGAAACCTGGCTGTGATGGGGAAAGACAGAGAAAGTGACCTTCCTTGCCACCTCCCCTCATGACTAGAAGTGTGGGCACACAGTCTGGTGCCCTGGGGGAGTCCGACCTTGACTGAGGCCAGCAGCAGCTGGGACTGGACCAGGGCTGGTACCAGACCGTCTGTTCCAAGAGGCAGCCCCCTGGTGGGAAACCAGACGCGCTGTGGGAACAGGGAGCTGCCTCTGCAAAGACTGATGAGAGGCGGGACTCCGGAGGCGTGGGCCCTGAGGTCAAACGCCTGGCTTGCCATCTGCATCGGCCAAACCTTGCGAAGGGCTTCCTTTGTCTGCAATTGTTTCCTCTTCTCAACAACGGGCTGCAGAGTATCTCTGGCACTGGGTAATGTCTATCCTACTGGCCCATGGGCGAACTCAGCAAAATCTAGTTCTTTTCCTTTGCTAGTCTCACACACACGCACCAACACACACATACGCGTGCACATACACACAGGCCCCAATCTCCATGGATCTCCTGGCCAGGAGGTTGGGGGGCACTCCCCCGTGGATTATTATCTGAGAGGGCTCATTATCTGAGAGAGGAGTCGTTCCCTGAGGATTTCCCGGGGGAGGCAATGAGTGCCTTCCCAAGACTCTTGCATCATTTCCAGCTCTGAGGATTCCTACTGCAGTCTAACTGGCACTGGCTGGTCAGGGACTGTCTTTCTGAACTTGACTTGCACCTGGTCCCTGGCCGTTCGACACCCCCCACCACCCATTTCCATCCCTTCCTGAGAAGAGGCAAGAACCAAGACCTCACCGAGGTCTCAGAAAGGGACCCTCAGGGACTGGCTGAAAGCAAACAGGATCAAACGAAGCAGGAAGAATTAAAGTCAGATTTCAAGTAGAACTTCCTGCCCCAGGAACAGAAGGAGAATATCTCAGGGAGCTGTAGTATCTTCTGGAGAAGGAGACAGACCCAGAGGTGAAGCGACTGTCTAGGGTCACACAGCATGCAATTGGCTGACGATGACCAAAAGCAAGTCTCCTGACCGACGGACGCCCAGGCCAGGGTTCCTGCCAGGGCCCCAGCTGTCTCTCAGGGGACAGAAATGGTGGAGGCAGAGAGAGAGAGAGAGAGAGAAGGAGGGAGAGTGGGGGCAGCCCAGCTGGCTCGCCTCCCAACCTCCTGGGCCCTGGGGAGTTTTCCAGTCTCTCTGGAGGAGAACAATCCATCTCCTGCCTCTTCCCCTCCCCCTCCCCCACCATCGCCCGTACCCAGGCCAACGCTGAGGCCATGACCCAAGTTAAGGAAAGAGAGCCAGCCCCTCACCAAGACCCTTGCGTCCCTGGCTCCCCCCACCTCCAGTATTAGCCCCTGACCTTCCTCACTGGATTCCCAGCCACAGTGGCCACTGGGAGAGCCTGTCCTTCCGGCCGCTTGAGTACCTGTCCCCACTTTCCCAGACTTGGAGGTGGGGCCCAGGCAGCTCAGTTTGTCTCTGATAGGCACCTGGGTCCTCTGCCACCGGGACATGGGAGCAGGGCTGCGTACACACAGCTCCAGATGCCGACACAGCTGTGCTGGAGAATGGTGGCTTTGATAACTTCTGAAAGGGGCCAGGAAGCGCGGGACCCCGGCCCAGACGAGCGAGCGAGGGGCCAGCAACGTTCTGAGGGCTCCTGCGGCTGAAGGCCAGTGGGGGTGGCCGGGGAGGGGGGCTGGCGGGGAGACAGAGGTGGGACCTACAGGCTGAACGAACAGCATTTCGGGGAGCCCCTGAGCAGGAGCGGACAGACCCTTGCTGCCAGGGGAGCAGAGTCCTGTGTTCAGAGGGGACCACCAGACTGTTCCCCAAAGAACAGCTGAAGGAACTGGAGGGCTCAACCCTGACCATCCAAATCTCCTGGAGAAAGCCGACCCATCTACGGGCCCCTTGCAGGCCCTCTCCCTGCGGCCGGGCAGCGAGCGCTGGGGCAGGGACTCATGTCTGCGAGCCTCTTCACCTGTAAAATGGCAACAGCATCCTGTTTTCTGGGTTTTTTTTTTTTAAGATTGTATTGATTTATTTGAGAGAGAGAGACAGAGAGACAGAGATAGCGACAGAGCACGAGTGGGGAGGAGAGGGAGAAGCAGGCCCCCCGCTGAGCAGGGAGCCCGATGCGATGCGGAGCTCGATCCCAAGATCCTGGGATCATGACCGGAATCGAAGGCAGACGCCAACTGAGGGAGCCACCCAGGCGCCCCTTGTTTTCTGGCTTTGACATTGGAACCACATAAACATATTATATAATTGAAACATAAGGTTATATTTGGAATAATTAAATTAATTTTAGACTAAATTAAAAAAGCAGAATAGGGATGCAATTCCTAAAAATCTAAAACAAGGTGAAACAAGGGCCCGTGATTGTATGTGAAGCTGGAGGCAAAGCCACAGGAAAGAATTTTCTTTCAGGTGATTATAAAACTCAGCATGTTGACTATTCATCCCTCAGAACAAAAAGAACCATGAAGAAATCATAACGTTGGCATTGGTATTGCAGAAGGCACTACTTTACTGTGATAAAGCAAAAAAGTAATTATAGGAATGGTGTTCAGAACGAAGAGTTTCAGTGTGAGAAAAGGAGAGTTAAGCCAAACTGCTAATCTCTCGTGTGAATTGAAGATAACAGTGGGAAGTCATGATTTTTATGTCTGTGGAAAAGGCTTCGAAGCAGTGACCACCCCCCGCCCCCCACCCAGTGACGCTGAGTGCTCCTGGGGCCTAGACTGTCCTCTGTTCCCCAGTAACGCGGGGCTGTTGTCTCTAAATGGTACTTTCCGCTCCCAGGAACCAGGCCTCTTTGGAGACGCCCCAGTGAGGGGAGGCACAGCTTGTCATGCTTGTGAATCAAGGAAGTTTTGAGACTCAGGTCAGGCTCATGTCCAAAGGACCCAGTAGCCACCTTTCAAAGACTTCCACCTGCCAGGATGACATGTCAGCATTAAAATGAATAATGATGGGGCACCTGGCTGGCTCAGTTGGTTAAGCATCTGCCTTCGGCTCAGGTCATGATCCCAGGGTCCTGGTATCAAGTCTCGTGTCAGGCTCCCTGCTCAGGGGGAGCCTGCTTCTCCCTCTGCCCCTCCCCCTGCTTGTGCACGTGCTCTCTCCCTGACAAATAAATAAGATCTTTATTTTTTTTTAAGATTTTATTTATTTATTCATGAGAGACAGAGAGAGAGACAGAGGCAGAGGGAGAAGCAGGCTCCCCGCGGAGCAGGGACCCCGATGCGGGACTCGATCCCAGGACCCTGGGATCATGACCTGAGCTGAAGGCAGACGCTTAACCGACTGAGCCACCCAGGCGTCCCAATAAATAAGATCTTTAAAAAAATAAATAAATAAAGCACACACATAAGTGTTCATGTACTCAATGTATTTTCAAAAATAAAATGAATAATGACCATAAGAGATTAAAGCATATCAAATCTATAAAGTATAAGAGTTCATCATGATACTAAAAAAGAAAATCTCTGGTCACCTTTGGACATTGCTGAGGCACCGACTCACAATTGTGAAGATTAAGAGGGTGTATCAGACCCTGTTGGTGCCCACCCGTGTCCCCTTAGCGGTCACCTCAACAGACCAAAGGCTGCTGACTGCCTGAGGACATCTTCTGCTGGACAGGTGGACAGCAAGTCAGACATGCGCAGGAGCTGACAGCCTGGAAACAGCCTTAGCCAGTGACAGAAGGGGAGCTGGTAGACCAGAGCCCCAGCCCCCCTCAGGTGGGAGCGGTGTGAGGCAAGACCCCCGGTCTCCCCTCCCTCCCGGCAGCTTTGAGCTCCAGCTGGGCACAGTTGGCATCCGTCCCAGGTATTGGGACTGTTTACTCAATGATCTATTGGATTCCTTCCCTCCCCTGGCTCACTGTCCTATCAAGATCTGGGGATTCAGAGCCACCAAGTCACGAGCACACGTGGTGGGCACAGCAGCGATCCCCAGTGGGACGTTTGTGATCGGGTGTGAGTGTGCTCAGAGGGCTCGGCAATACGAGAGCGGGAAGCCAGACCCCCATGGGCCCTATGTCTGTGGTGCCCCTGCCTTGCTCGCCCGTGACCTCGCGGGGCGCCTCTGTGATCAGGCTTCAGGGCAGGAAGAAGCCCAGGCCTGCTTCATGGACGGGTCACTCTGATCACCGATGTGAGCTGACCGGGGGGAGGTTCTGAGCAGCACGCTGGCCACCCTAGTTTGCAGGGGGAGGGGTATGTAGGACCCTTGGGCAGTGGCACATGGCTTGGCTGGCTGGTCAGGCCAGGAAAGGGCATGACAGGAAGGTGGGAGACAAGGAAGTAGAGGGAGAGCTGTGGATGGCCTTGCAGGAGCGGGCCCTGTTCTATGGCAGTCCCACTCACAAGCATTCACAGCCAGGGGGACAGAACAGCCAGCCTTTGTCCTCCCTCCCTCCCTTCCCCCTCGCCCCCCCGCCTGGGGCCAGTGCCCGCACGAGGTCGGTGAATGGCGTGGTTATGGCAGTGGATAGAAGTCGGTACGGCTCCCTCTCTCCAGGGCCGATCTAGCAACCACCGCGGCTGGATGCTTGGCCCGTGAGCAGCACAGATGGGTGCTGAGCCCTCAAGCGGTCCCATGCCTCAAGGAGATCAACCAGCCACTGGGAAGCATGTCGACTACAACGTACCTCTTTCAATCTGGATCGGGGAACACTATCTCCTTCCTGGGGTTATGCACATTCTGGATATGGATTTACCTTCCCTGCCCAAGTGCCTTGGCCAGTACCCATATCCAAGGACACAAAGGAAATGGTTTATCCCTATGAGATCCCACATAGTATCACCTCTAACCAAGGGGATCCACTTAACAGTGAAGGAAATGTGACGATGGGCCCAAGACCGCAGCATCCATTGGCCCTGCCATATACCACATCACCTCGAAGCTGCCAACCCCGGGGGTACATGGGTATGGCCTCTTTAGTACATCTAAATACCAGCTTGGGGGGAACATCATCTGGGATCAGGGCACTGGACTTTAAAATGCAGTCTACACTTTGAACCAATGCCATTATATGGTGCTGTAGCCCGGATGGCTAGAAATCGTGGGTACAGGAACCAAGGGATGGAAAGAGCCATGAGCTTCTCACTGTCAGCCCCAGTGACCCACTAGGGGAATTCGTGCTTCCCGTCCCTATATCTTTAGGCTCTGTAGGATCAGAAGCCCTAGTCCCTAGGGTGGGAGATGTGTCTGCCAGGGGTCACGGTAAGGGTACCACCAGACCTAAGGTGCTAGCAGCCTCTGGGTCCCTTTGGGAACCTCATGCCAATTCACCAACAGACAAAGAAAAGAATTATACTGGCGAAGACGTTTGCTCTTGATTAGCCCATGTCCGGTGGGAAGCATGACCGTGGGTGCAGAATGCTGGCCAGTCGAAGGCATGGGAAGGAAAGGCCCTTGGGGGTGAAGGTCCGGGCTTTTCTACTGTGAGAGCCCCACAGACAACAGAGGAACCGTGGAGGAAGGAGATGTGGAATATTGATATTGGCCACAGCCCAGCTGCCGCCCTGAGGACTCAGTGACAGGGCAGAGTGGACACGGGGACACGTGGATCTGAGCAGTGCGGAGGGTGGACCTCAACTGTGACCCGACCCTCCAGCACCCAACCCCACAGGCCGACGGCGACATCTGTGACTCTGCCTGAGGGCTGTATTCTGGCCGTGGAAGCCTGTGTGCGCTGAGCTAGCCAGCGATGCTGATGGGTGAGTGCTCCCTGGAGCAGCCGTCAACTTTCAGACAGGAGGCCCACACCTATGACCCCACTGTCTTTGCCCGTCAGGTGGGATCTTCTGGGACAGGCTCCACACCGCCTTCCAGGACTCCCCAGCAGGACGGGACCAGCCGCTCTGCCCGCTCCTCTCACACCCTTCCTTGCCTTCCTCCCCGCTCCTGCCTCATGTCTCCAGCCCCCCAGCGGAGCCTCTTAGCATGGCCCCCCAAATAAACTGCTCATACTGAAAGCCTTGACTTGACATCTGGTTTTAGGGAACCCCACTGTCTTAGCTCAGGCTGCTGTAACAAGTTACCACGGACTGGAAAGTTTAAACAACAAACACGCATTTCTCTCAGCACTGGGGGCAGCAGATCTGGTGTCTGGTGAGGGCTCGCTTCCTGCCCTGCAGACAGCGGCCTTCCCACCCGAGTCACCTGTGGGGGAGCACGGGGAGAGAAGCAAGCTCTCCCGAATCCCTTCTTATAAGGGCAAGACTGTCATCAGGGGATTACCTCCCAAAGGCCCCATGTCCAAAACCATCATACTGGGGATTAGGGCTTTAACCTATGGATTTGGGGGGATGCAAACCTTCATTCCGTAGGTACCTAGCTAAGACTTATGGGAGAGAATCAGGCGTTGATCCTACCTTTCCTGAATGGATCTAAGTCAGGGTGACAATCATCGATGAGGGACATTTTTCTTTATGGAAGAGTTCACAGCTAATCATAAAGGAAGGAAGAATGACAAAATTAGAATGTCTCTATTTTGTGCTCCTAATGAAATAAGGGTTGCATCTAGACAATGATCACCAGTAGCCATTAGATAAAAAGGTGTGGGTGTACTGGGTCAGGTGGTGGCCACAAAAAAATATGTCCACCTCCTAATCCCTGAAACCCGTGAATGTTAACTTGTTTGGAAAAAGGGTCTTTGTGGATGTAACTCATAACATGAATTTATTCCCAAAAGTCAGTCAATGGTTTTGAGATGAGATCATCCTGGATTAGCCAGGTGGGGTAAATCCAATGACAAGTGTCCTCAGGAAAGAAGAAGAGGAGACCCAGGTACACAAAGAGGAGGAAGCAATGTGACCACAGACAGACACAGATAGGAGCAATGCAGCCAGAGACACCAAGGAATGCCGCCTGCCACCAGAAGAAGGAAGAAGTAAGGAAGAATTCTCCTCAGCATCTACAGACGGAGGGCCACACTGCCAACACCGGCAGTTAAGACTTCCGACCTCCAGGCCAGTAGAAGAACACATTTCTGTTGTCACAAGCCATCATGTTTGTGGTAATTCGTTGCAACAGCCATAGGCAGCTGGTGCAACGAGGAACTTTGTGATGAATGGATCAGGCCGACAGCAGCAGAATTTACTGATCAACCGTAGCCTCGACAACCAGACACCGTGTGCCTCCTGATGTGACGGAAGAGGAAACATACAGTCTTACCTATGAAATACTCCTGGGAGAAAAAGTGAACGTACGTCTAATCAAGCTTCTAAATACGATGACAGGGGACAGAGGAACATGTGAAATGACGCTACAAGCCTACACTCAGCCCGATCTAGAGTGTGGGGGACTCGACAGGAAAACAACCCAGTTTCCTAAACAAACAAACAAAATGGCATAGAAAGCATGAAGGAGGAAGAAGTACTACAATTTAGAAGATATTTTTAAAAAATTAACCAAGGGGCACCTGGGTGGCTCAGTTAGCTGAGCGTTCAACTCTTGATTTTGGCTCAGGTCATGATCTCAGGATCCGAGATCGAGCCCCACCTGGGGCTCCGCGCTCAGCGAGGAGTCCGCTTGAGATTCTCTCTTGCCCCTCCACCTGTTTGCGTGAGCTCACTCTCTCTCATTCTCTCTAAATGAATGAATAAAATCTTTAAAAATAAATAAATAAAAATTAACCAAGAAAAATTCATCAAATGCAATGTATAGCCCTTACTTGGATCCTGGTTTGGGCAAATCAACTGTAAAATTATATTTTTTAGACATTCAAGGGAAATTGATCATGAAGTATATATTAGATAATGTCAGTTGAGGGGGGGATGTGATAATGGAATTATGGTTATTTTTAAAAGTCACTATATGTTAGAAATACATAGTGAGAATTAACAGGTGAAATAATAGGCTGTCTGAGATTTGCTTTAAAATACTCCAGCACAGGGGCGCCTGGGTGGCTCAGTCGGTTAAGCGTCTGCCTTCGGCTCAGGTCATGATCCCAGGGTCCTGGGATCGAGCCCTGCATCGGGCTCCCGGCTCGGCAGGGAGCCTACTTCTCCCTCTCCCGCTCCCCCTGCTTGTGTTCCCTCTCTCGCTGTGTCTCTCTCTGTCAAGTAAATGAATAAAATCTTTGAAAAAATAAAATAAAATAAAATAAAATACTCCAGCACAAACGAACACAAGTGAGGGAATTCATGAAACCAGAAGGGTGGAGTTTTGAAATGGTCAAGCTGGATGATGAAGTGGTCCACTATCCTAGTCTCTCTCTTTTTGCATATGTTTGAAGTTCTCCATAATAATAATAAAAAAAATTGTAATAGCAGTGTGGAGAGTAGTTGTAAAAATTAGTGGGCATGTGTTTTTGTGGGTGGAAAAACAAGGCTTTGCAGCAAATGGAAAGTTCCTGTGACCATTTCCCATCTGGTCTCTGGACAAAGTTGAGGGCATCGTACAGAAGGAAAGCCATCTTCCTTCAGGGAAGCTGTGGGGCCCAGCATCTTGACTTCCTGGGGCTCTGACTCCATAACAGACCAGAACTTAGAAAACCCAGAAGGGCCGTGAAGGAGGAGGTGGCTGCCAGCATGTTCCAGAATCCAGGCTGCCGCCCTCAGTGCCTGAGGTGGAGCTGGGGCTGGTCCTGTAGGGCCAGTTGCCGGTTTACTTCTAGGCCTGAGTAGGGTTGCTCTTTCCTGCCCCCCTTGTGGTTGAGCGAAGCCGTGCCATTAGTTCTAGAGAAACTGTTGTCCACAGAACAGACAGGTGTCTCTCTGGGCCACAGCTATTCACTGCGGGTGTAAGACCTCCCAGAGCTCTTTCAACTTTTCCCTCCCGGTGTGGTGATTGGCAGCATTGAAGATGGTGGCTGCTCTATCAGCCTGGGTCCCTGAATAACTAAGATAAGAAGAAGCCCCTTGTTGACCACGATGCAGAGGTAGCCTAAGGGAGAAATGATCTTGTTTTAAGCCACTGCTGTTTGGAGGTTGTTACCACAGCATGGCTGAGTGTATCCTGACGAACACAGCGCCGTACAGCAACCAATCCTACAGGCTGCCTGGGAAGAACCCCAACAGTAAGTATTGTTGATGTTCTGTTATCGTTAGTGTTACCATAATGATCATCGGTTATGACAGGTACCATTCGCAAGCACCTCTATTGTGTACCAGGCACGTGGCGCCCAGCACACACATTGTTTCAGTTACCCCTCGGGGCAAACTCTGGGGCCGATATTCGTATCCCACAGCCAAGCAGAGGAAAGCAGAGCTTACGAACTGCCACAGATTCTCCATCTGCAGTGTGAGAGTTACTGAAGATGCCGTTCGTTCCTTTATATAAAATCCCACGGGATGAATTCTCTTTAGCAATTATAGCAAGAACCCTCCTGGAAAGCAATTTCACGACATGTATCAAGCGAAGTTCGTACCCTTTGCTCCAGTAATCATTCACCAGCCCAAGCTTGTTGTGGTGGAGTTAGATTGCTTGAACAGTAAAATGAACAAACTAATTAATTAAAATAACATATATACTTAAGAAAAACGAATTAATGGCATTTGAGCTTGTCTCTTGAGTTACTGGTACGTTTCCTTTAGCCAGATGTTAATGCTCCTGGTCCGTCCCCCTCTCGCCTAGGGGGTGGCGAGCGCACATCAGGTACCAGCCACGCGGTGGGCTCGGTGGCAGGGCTGCTGGTCGCCTCCTCCCTGCGCAGGGTCGGTCTCCCGTCAGCTGAACAGTGGTTTGAGTCTCCTATACAGGACCGGAGACTGGCAGGATATAAACACATTCCTAAATATGTTTAGGTCCATCTTTGTTGGTTCTGTCGTGCGCTCCGGGAGACTGGAACCAGAGTCTCAGGTGGGTGCGTGGCGCCCCCGCGTGGGCCCCGGCGCAATAGCACCCGCGTTCTCCCACGTCCACGCCGGGTTAGGCTGCCCGCGGTGCCTGCAGCCCCCCCCTCCACCTGTGGGGCCCCCTCCCCGCAATCCCCACGGTCCGGCAGCGCCCCCCCGAAGCAGGAGCCCCACCTCTGACCGCCTACTTCGGCGCGCGGCCGGCCGGCTGGGCCCGAGACACCCCACCCCCTCCAACCACCCCCCACCCCCCTCCACCTCCGACTAGACGCAGAAAGTCCTCAAGTTACTGGGCTGCTGGGCACCGAAGTCGGTTAATGCCCTGGGCGCCCGTCCGCCCCCAGCAGCGGCCGCGGGAGCGCGCGAACGGCCGCCGGCCTGGCGGGATCCGCGCGTCCGAGGTCCCGCCAGGCGTCGCCACCTCCCCTCCGACGCCCGGCCCGCCGGGACCCCCGGCCGTGGTGGGCTGCGGGACGGGGACGGCGGCGGCCCTACTCCGAGTAGCAGTAGGTCCCGAAGGCCGCCTGCTGGGCTCGCGGGAAGCCGAAGCTGCGCACGCCCGGGTCGGGGAGGCCCCCGCAGCGCGGCCGCGGCGACGTGATGGGGAAGCGCACGCTGCCGTCCGCCAGCCAGCCGCCGTCGCACTGGTCCAGCCCCGAGAACTTCCAGGCGGCGTAGAGGTGCCCGACCTTGGCCACCGTGGCCCCGCGCCGCCTGCACGCCGCGTGCGCTTCCGACAGCGTCAGCCGCCCGGGCACGAAGAACACGTGGCCTGCGGAGCGGCGCGCGTCACCACCCGCCCGGCCGAAGCCTCCCCGGGACCGAGGCGGGGTCGCAGTGGGGCGGGGGAGGGGGGAGCCTGGCGGGCGCGCGACGGAGGGCACCATGCGCGGTCTCGACGGCGAGGCCGGGCCCCCTCCGGACGCGCGCATCTCGCCCCGCGCGGCGTTCTCCAGACCCGCCCCACGTCGCCGTCGGAGCCGCAGGCGCGGGCTCTCATCCCCGCTCCGCCGCCCGCCTGCCACCCCGCGTCCTCACCTGCGGTCATGGAAGTGAAGCAGAAGGCGTCGTAGCGGTCGCGCTTCCGGTCGCGGGGCCCGTAGCTGCGGATCCCCGGCCGCCCCGGGCCGCCGCACGGGGCGCGCGCCGTGAGCACCGGGTAGCGCACGGAGCCCTCGAGCAGCCAGCCGGCGTTGCACCAGTCCAGGCCCTCGGTCCACGCTGGCGGGCACGGGGAGACGGGGTCCGGGGTTAGAGGGGTCCCCTCAAGCCCGACCGGAGCTCGCCCCCGCGGGGCCGGGTACATCCCGGAGAGGCCTGGGCGGTGCGCGGGGCGGCCGCTCACCCTGGTACAGCTGGGCGTCGGTGGCCAGACGCCCGTCCTGCTCCTCGCACGCTTGTTTCGCCTCGTAGTAATTGAACTGGTAGCGGCCCCGGCTGGGCTGGTACGGAAACACCACACCTGGCGGGAGGCGCACATCCTGGAGAGGTCCGGCGGACCGGGGAGAGGGCTGGGGGACCCCGGCGGCGGGCGGGGGGAGCCCCGGGAGACCCGAGCTGGCGCGGCCAAAGCCCCGTAGGAGAGGAGGGGGCGGCGGGGAACCCAAGGGCCTCACCCTCCAGGCGCAGGGTCAGCGCCACGCTCTCGTCCTCGATGCCGTTGATAAGCTCACAGCGGTACCTGCCCTCGTCCTCCAGGCGCACGCCCTCGATGACCAGGGAGGCGTCCAGCCGATGCCCCCTCCGCATCCTGGCGCGACCCCCCAGGGGCCCGTAGCCCCGGGCTTGCAGGCCGTTGGTGATGAGGATCAGAGTTTCCCGGAGCTCCCCCGGCTCCACTTTGCTCCAGCGTACCTTGTAGCTGGGAGGCGGGGCGCCCAGGACGCAGGGCAGCGTGGCCGTGGCCCCACGACGAGAGTGAATGACCTCGTGGATGGGGGGCAGGAGGTAGTGGGGGCCAGGGTGGGGTGCTGAGCAGAGGGGGCCACAGTGGCAGGAACCCCCTGGTCCCCACTGCAAGTGCCCGTTCAGACTCTACTCCCCAGACTCCTCCAACCGTCTCCTCCATTGCGCACTCAACAATGGCCCTCCCTGAGCACCTCCAACAGCTGCCCATCCACTTTCCCCACACCTGGAGCCTCTCCCCCACCGTTCCCCAAATTCTGGGCGGGGCTGAGGTCTTACCTGTGTCCCCCAGGGCTTTGTGGAAGATGGCGAAGGCCCAAAGGAGAAGGAAATGGCAGAATGTTGGGAGACTGAGCGGGCCTGGCATGATGGCGTGTCAGCCCAGCGCCGTCTGCAGGGCACAAAGAGTGGGCATTTCTTGAGACTAGGAATGCGGGGAGGGAGCAGGATTGGAGATGAACTCCCATGCAGTAGGGATCCCTTAGAGGGGACTGTCCAGCTGGAAAGTGTGGGGGCAGAGCAGGGGGCTGGAAGAGGCCAAAAGAAGGTGATGGGGGAAGGGGCAGTAACAAACTCCCTTCCCCCAGGCCTCCCGGGCCGTCCCCCTTCCGCCCCTCCCTTCAGACGCCAGGTCCAGAGTTGGCGCCGCCTCCCCGCCCCGACCCCTCACAGGTGCAGCTTCCGGAGTCCTGCCACCAGGCCCGCCGCCGCCGCCGCAGTCTCTCACCTCTCCCAACTCCGTCCTCCAGGGGAGCCAGAGCAAACACTTGTCCCTCTCCTGCTTAAAGCACTGGCTCCCTTTGCCCTGAGGATAAAGTCTGGTCTCCTAACGGCGGCTTGCAGGGCCCTCTGGGATCCCGCCTCTCCCTGTGCCTTCCACATTGCCTCCCACCAGCTGCGCCCTCAGCACGGTGTTCCAGACACCTTGGACTTCTGGCTCCAAAAGAGTCCGAATTCACTCTCACCTCCTTCTCCCAGGCATCACGGACGGCCTCACCTCCTCTGGGAAACCCCTCCTCTTCCCTGGCTGGCCACACTGTAGTGCGCCGTGACCTGCTCTTCTGGGTCCCGGGCTGCACCCGCCTGGGCACTCGTTCTTGGAAGTGCTTTTGTTAGCAGCTGAACTAGCAGTGCGGATTTGAAAGTAATACCTATGCACTGTTGACTGCATCAGGGAGGTTTCCGGTGATTTCAGTTATGGAACTAATTCCAAACACAGTTTTCTATTCCAGTAGTGTATTTTCCCCTTCTTTTTCTTTTCTTTATTTTATTTTAAAGATTTTATTTATTTGCGAGAGAGAGAATGAGAGACAGAGAGCATGAGAGGGAGGAGGGTCAGAGGGAGAAGCAGACTCCCCGCCGAGCAGGGACCCCGATGTGGGATTCGATCCCGGGACTCCGGGATCATGACCTGAGCCGAAGGCAGTTGCTTAACCAACTGAGCCACCCAGGCGCCCATCTTTTCTTTATTTTATTAAGTAGACTCCATGCCCAATGTGGGGCTCGAACTCACGACCCTGAAATCAAGAGTCGCAGGCTCTGCAGACTGATTCAACCAGGCGCCCCCCGATTTTTCCCTTCTTTATTGTTATCTGTTCTTTATCAACTTGACCATTTTTAAAAAATAGGGCTGAGGACACCTTAACCTAGCTTTACTCGTTTTCTAACCCTGATTCTTCCAAGTGCTAATTGCATGGCTTTGAACGAGTTATTTACTTCTCTCTTCCTCAGTGTCCTCATCAGTAAACATGTGGATAATAATTCCCACCTATCTCACCGAAGGAACACGCGTAAAATGCTTAAAATCGTGTATCGTATGTAGTAAGTGCCATGCATGTGTTAGCTATTATCTGCAGCACCCAGCATAGTTTCTGGCACACAGTAGGTGCTAAATAAATGTGTGTGCATGTTAATGAATGAGCCCACAGTAAGGATTCTGGGAAGGTGAGCAGGGACGTGGGGAGAGTCGGAAGCCAAGGGGCTGAGCCCCTCTTCCTGCAACTGAAGGCCACGCCCCGCTTGCCCCGGGAGAAATGGGGGCTGGGCTCCGAGGGCTTCCCAGCCGCTAGAGGGAAGGTACCTGGGCGGGGACATGCCCTGTGCACCTGTGCCCGCCGGCCTGGTGAGAAGAGTGGCAGCGGGGGGTGGGGGGGACACCCACCAGGAGACCTGCGTGAGACCGCCCCAGCACTTCCCACGTGTATCTGGTATTTACTCCTCTCAGCAAGGACGTGAGGTGGGAATGATTACGCGTCCCTTTTACTCCCGCTTAAAGTTGTACAAATTATAGGAGACTTGAGTGAGGTCACACAGCTAGTAAGAGGAAGGTTTGCTGGGATTTGAACCCGGATTTGACTGCAGGCTCAAGCTCCTTCTTAACCGCTGGGCTGTATTTCTGCATTTCAAAGCAGACACACACATACCCTCTTTGTAGCCCTTGCAGAGAATGAGAAAGCCAACAGCCCCCAGTGCCTACCTGTTAGAAGCCGGTCTCTTCACAGAGATGGGAGCGACAGGGACTGGCTGCCTTTTGCCCTGCTCCAGGAAGAGGTTCCAGTGAAGGAGGTGCCTGGGCCCCAGGCAGGTCCAAGCACCTTAGAGCCCTGGGACTTGGGCACCTGATCAGTGGGGTCTCTCCTTTTGCACCTTTGAGGAGAGGCTTCTGCCCTGAGCTCACAGAAGCAGCCAAGGCGCTGAGAAAACTTTTCCACCTGTCAGTCCACCAAGCCAGGCTAAGTGACTGGTGTCCAGCCTCTGACCCAGCACTACATCTGCACTGCTCACTGTTCTGGGCTTGGGGAAGATGTGGCGCTTGGGGCCGGGGTGGGGACCCCCGAGGGGAAGGAGCAAAGGAGGCACCGGGGAAAGATTACCTGGAGGAATGTGGAGGGTGGGGTGCCTCGCTTCTTCTAGATGTTCTTGGCCCAGAGAAGGAGCAGACGGACTGGTGGGTATGAAGACGTTGGGCCGCTGTGCGTGAGGATGACTGCGAATGAGCTCACAGACCCATGGTCAGGCTCCCGTGGTCTCTGCGTTTCCACATGGGCCTCATCCAAGCAGCACCCCCTCCCCTTGCCCCACAGAGTCCTCACCTCTTTCCTCCGGAGCCTGGGTGTGCATTGCCTGTGGGAAGAGGCTCTCAAGGTGGGAACCAGACTTCCAGGACCTCCAGCGGCTTCAAGAAACCGGACCCCTTCTGTCCAGCCCCCTGTCTGTCCGTCTGTCTGTCCTTTCCTTTTCTGGCCCCACCCCATCGGAAGCACAATTTCTCATTGTCTCTGTCTTTCCCCCTATTGTTGAATAACAGGGGCCCTTTCTTTATCCTGTGGGCAAAGGCAACGAAATGTCAACAGCTGGGGCTGTGGGATGCAGGACCGGCTGGCACACACCACCGGAAAAAGGGCCTAGGTGGGGGCAGGCTCTGAACAGGATGGACATCCCCAGGGAAAAGGGGGGGGGCCTGGTTGGTGAGAAGGTTGAAATGGGGCCCCTTCCATCCTCAAGCTTCAAGCCTCAGGAGAGATTTGGTGTGAGGCCAGGGATGGCCGGGCTCCGCAGAGGGCAGAGTGTGTGCTTGGAATTGCAGTGGGAGAGACAGCAGGCAGCTTGGCAACAAGGAGGGGTCTCTGTGCCTGGGAGGAAAATGGGAATTCCTGAGAAGGATTTTGGAAAGCTCTCCAAAAGAGAGGTCAGCTCATTTGTCCCACCACCTCTTAGTGTAAATTCTCAAGAAAAGGGAGGTCCTTAACCTCCCTGGGTGGGAACACACATCTCCACAGTCTCCCCTGGAGTCTAAGCTCTTGCTGGAGTCCACGCTCACTGTTCAAAACTTTCTGTCGAGGTACAGTGTACATGTACGTGCAAGGGGCACAGATCTTACGCAGACAGCTCAGTAACGTTTACATGGTACACGCCGTGGAACTAACCTCCAGATCAACATACGGAACATTTCTAAAGATTTTTTTATTGGGGTACCTTGGTGGCTCAGTCGGTGAAGCGTCTGCCTTCGGCTCAGGTCATGATCCCAGGGTCCTGGGATCAAGCCCCGCATCGGGCTCCCTGCTCAGCAGGAAGCCTGCTTCTCCCTCTGGCCCTCCCCCCTGCTTGTGCTTTCTCTCTCTCTCTCTCTCTGTCAGATAAATAAATAAACTCTTTTTTAAAAGAATTTTTATTGGGGCGCCTGGGTGGCTCAGTTGGTTAAGCGACTGCCTTCGGCTCAGGTCATGATCCTGGAGTCCCGGGATCAAGTCCCGCATCGGGCTCCCTGCTCGGCAGGGAGTCTGCTTCTCCCTCTCCCACTCCCCGTTTGTGTTCCCTCTCTTGCTGTGTCTTTCTCTGTCAAATAAATAAATAAAATCTTTAAAAAAAAAGAATTTTTATTTATTTGAGAGAGAGAGAGCAGGAGTGGGGGAAGGCTCAGAGGGAGAGAATATTCAAGCAGACCCCTACTGAGCACAGAGCCCCACACAGGGCTCGATCCCACAACCCATGAGATCAGGACCTGAACTGAAACCAACAGTCAGATGCTTAACTGGCTGAGCCACCCAGGTACTCCTTATACAGAACATTTCAACACCCAGGATAAGCCTGTTTCTTTTTTGTTTGCTGTCAGTGCAGAAGGAGGACTCCCTCCAGGAATAACCATTTAGAAACGGTTCCAGCTTCCAATCGCCTCGCAGCCTTCATTTCTCTCCGCCCGGCAGCCCTACATCAGTAGCTTTGCATTACTAAGATCATGTGCTTTTGGAACCGGAGGGGACCTCAGGACACCTAGCTTCTTCGGGCACCTGACGAAGAGGAGGCGCCGGCTGGGAGAGGGACAAACCAGCACGGAAGGCAGCTGTGGAGTCAAGCCTGGGACTTGCTGCGGTTCCCGCTCATCCCTCTTCGTTGTCTCTCCCGGATTCTCCAAGTCAGGGAGCTGCAGGGCTTTTCACCAGGGCCACATCTCACAACAGGGAGCCCACCCCACCTGCATGCGCTCCTCTGGGGTTTGATGGAGTGTCTTCCCTCTCCTCCATCACTGTTCCTGGTCCGTCCCTCCTCCTCCCAGAGCAGAGAAGACAAACAGCCCCTGTCTCAGGGCCAGGACACCCTGATCCTGTGCATCTCATTGGCCTCCACCCAACTCAGACAAACAGCCTCCCGCAGAGAGGGGGACACAGAGGCTCTGCCACCACCCCGGGCTCACTCCCACACTCCTTTCTCCCCAGATCACTTCTGAATGAGGGTTTGGAAGCCACAGGTATGTGAACTGATAAAAGGCTGAGTGTGGCAGGGAGGAAGGCCTGGAGCTCTTTGATGGAGGCAGAAAGGACCCTGAGAGGACGGAGTGGGGAAGGACCAGACCAGGACCAGGAATAAATGTGTGTTGGACAGCCAGACGGCACTCACTTTGCTCAAGGGCGCTTTCGTTCCCCCCCACCCCTGCCACCAGACTCAGTTCAGCAGGAGGGCAGGTGCTGGGCTTGCCCTCCTGAGTGGAAGTCTTTGCCACTGCCTCTACCAACTGAGATGGGGGGCGGGGGGGTTACGGGGATGATCCGGTCCAAGCATGGAGTCCTGACTTCTCTTCCTCTAGCACCCAGACTCGGCCTCCAGGCAGCGTCAGCTGACCCACCTTCTTGATCCCTGCCGATGGCAAGCCGGTCCCAGTTTACTATCGGGATTTTGCGTGAGGGATGGGGAGCGTTGGCAAGATGGCACTTTAGGGGGTCGCAGGGAGAGGCTGAGGGTGACTGGCAGGACCTCCTCTCCTTCTCATGAAGTTCACACACAGCTGACTCAGCCACCTCCCTGCCTCCCCGAGGCAGAGGTCCCTCACCTTCTCCTCCTCCCTGGAAGCCCCAGGCCATGCTTCTTTCTGGCCCAGGCTGAGATGCCCTGTGGGGCTGGATCCCAGCGTCACTGCAGGAGGATGTGGGGGTGAAGCGGGGAAAGTCAGCCTTTAGGGAAGGCACGTTTTCCACTCAGGACCGCTCCCTCTCACTCCCTCTATTTCCGTCTCTGTGCGGAGCATCAGGACTCACCCCCTGCCTCAGATGCCCTGTGGAGCCTTGGCAGGAGACTGTACCTCATCTGGGGGGCCCTGCCCTGCCTGGAGGTCCTGGACAGAGCTCCGTCTCCTGGCCTTCACTCCAGCCCCTTTACTTGGAGCTCCTGAGAAGTGGGCGTCACGGTGCCCACTTCAGGACTGTCCAGGACCTCAAAACTGGAGCTGAACATGTCCAGAGGGAGGCATTGGCTGGCTATGTGGGCAGCTTCCTCCTGGCTCTGCAAAGTCTCAAGGAATGGAATGGGGGGGGTCACCTTGTCCTCATCTCAAGCGGGCCAACGTGCAGGTTCATCAACCATCTCTATTCTGAGGGCATGGTTGGGGGCAGGGGTCCTTAGGGCATCTTAGGGCACCCTAAGATCATGACCTGAGCTGAAATCAAGAATCTTATGCTTAACTGACTGAGCCACCCAGGCGCCCCATGTTCTTTTTTAATCCAACGGAGATCATATCATACAAGCTGTCCCCTACTTTGCTCTTCTCACCTAATAATATGTGGTGAGCCTCTGTCCCGTGAGCACATGATGTACAGCTTGCTCATTCCCTCCTGCATCTGCATAGCATTCCCGAGTCTGGCTTCCAAGCACCTTAGGTAACCAGATGCCTGTTGTGGGATATTCAGGGTGCCAGAGGTTGGGACACTAGTTAGACATCTTGGGGGGGGCTACAAAAAACGGGTGGCACCGTTGGTTAAGCGCCCGCCTTAGGCTCAGGTCACAATCCCGGGATCCTGGGATCAAGCCCCGCATCGGGCTCCCTGCTCTGCCGGGATTGTGCTTCTCCCTCTCCCACTCCCCCTGCTTGTGCTCCCTCTCTCGCTGTCTGTCAAATGAATAAATAAAAATCTTAAAAAAAAAAAAAAAAGGAAAGGAAAGGAAAAGAACCTTATAACGTGCGCGAAGTTTGGAGCCTTGACTGCGGCGGTGACGTGCAATGCGCCCGAGGCCCAGCAGGGGGCGCGGGGCGGGGCTGAGGCTGCTGCTCAGAGAGGCCCGCGCGGGGCTGCGGGAACCCCCGGCAGCCCTCGCGTGCTCCGCTGGGCTCTAGTTCGGAGGGCGCGGAGTCCCGACCTCTCGAAGCCTCTTTCTCGGGTTCCGGGGCGGCAGGTGCGTGGAGAAAGGCGAGGCCGGGGTCCTGGCGGTTCCTTCGAGCGCGCTCCTCCGCCTCCACTCGCGTCGGTGCAGAGACGGTCCCACGGCGATTCTACTGACGTGTCCGCAAGTACTGCACTTTAAAGATAGAAAAGAAGCAACCCAAATGGACGCGTCTGCTACCCTGAGGACTGTCCTCCTCCAGGGTGACTCCAGAGGTGGCCGGAGAGCTGCGGGGGGCAGCGGGCCCCCTGCCGCCCACCCTCCGCCCGCTCTCCCCGCCCCACGCCCGCGGCCAGCATCCCCACCCGCGGGCTCCAAGCCCCTTCAAGGGGGACACCGAGGCCGGAGAGAGGCGGACACAAGCGCTGGAGGGACAGAGACTGAGGCTCAGGCCTTGACCCGGAAGGGAGCGGAGGGGGGCAGCAAGCGCAGGTGGGGACGGAGCCTCAGAGGAACACGCGTGGGGTGGGCCGAACCCGCACACGGGCCGTAGCTGGGACCGCGTCCCCGCATCCGTCCCCGCACCGGTCCCCCACATCCGTCCCCGCACCCGTCCCCGCACCCGTCCCCCGCATCCGTCCCCGCACCGGTCCCCCACACCCGTCCCCGCACCAGTCCCCGCACCCGTTCCCCGCATCCGTCCCCGCTGTGCGCCGTGGGGCCCGCGGCGGGCGTCCCTACGAATAGGGACAACTACATAGGACGTGGGATCTCGGTGAAGATCATAGGAGGATGTTAGTTAAACCGTAAACCACCATTCTAAATACCGCACCCAAAGGGTTGTAGTATTTTTATTACCGTGAACTCCGTCAACGAAGCGGAAAAGCCAGAGGCGGCCTAGGCGGAGGATCGGGAAGTAGAATCGGTCTCAGAAACAGTCTGAGAGCAGGACCTCTTCTTCTCTACACGGAAAGAAAAGTAGTCTGTTCGGTGACCAGTGCTCCTGACACAGGCTCTTAAAAATCCCACGTTGGGGGCGCCTGGGTGGCTCAGTCGTTGAGCGTCTGCCTTCGGCTCAGGTCATGGTCCCAGGGTCCTGGGATCGAGTCCCGCATCGGGCTCCCTGCTACTTGGGAGCCTGCTTCTCCCTCTCCCACTCACCCTGATTGTGTGCTTTCTCTCTTTCTGTCAAATAAATAAATAAAATCTAGAAAAAAAAAAATCCCACGTTGTAGGTGCGACCACAAGCTAGTTCTGCGCGCGCAGCGTCACGTTTCACCAGCAGAAAAACAGACCCGGCAAGAGGCGGAGGGACAGGAGCGACCCGGCGGTCGCCGAGCCACAGGCCTTGTTGGCGCCGCCGTGTGACTGTGAGAAGCCGCCCGGGGTTTAAACCCCGCACGGAAAGTGAACCTGGCACGTGGAGCATTTAATTCCACCCCAGAAACCCGGAAAGGAGTTGGAGTTGGTAATCCCCGGGCGGCGCTCATTTCCTCCTGCACTTCTGCCGCGGATAATATTTCTCCTCTTCTCCACTCCCAGTCCCTCAGCACTAACTCTGAGTTGTACACATTTGCTGTTTTATTCTTTTTCCTGATAAAATAATATATGCTCATTGCAGAAAAACTGAGGGCGCCTGGGTGGCTCAGGTGGTTAAGCCTCAAACTCTTGGTTTCGGCTGAGGTCACGATCTCAGGGTCCTGGGATCCAGCCCCGCGTTGGGCTCCGCGCTCAGTGCGGAGTCGGCTTCAGAGTCTCTCTCCCTCTCCCTCTGCCCCTCCAGCTCATGTTCTCTCTCTCTCAAATAAATAAATAGATCTTAATTTTTTTTTTTGAAACTCAGGGGAAAGGTACAAAGAGGAGGAAAGGCTTACCTGTAATCCCTTTACCTAGGATTCACTGCACGTAACAGGTTAGTGTTCTTCCCTTGCTCTAGTGTGCCTATGCCTTTTTTAAAGATAAAATTCACATATCATAAAATTCACCTTTTAAAGTACAATTCAGTCATTTTTAGGATATTCATGAATTTAACTGCCACCACTAATTCCAGAACAATTCATCAATCCAAAAAGAAGCCCTGTACCCGTATCAGCCACTCCCCATCGCCCCCTCCCAAACTGAACTGTGTCTATGGATTTGCCTATTCTGGACATGGCATGTATGTGGCCTTTGTCTCTGGTTCTTTAAATTTGACATGTTTCCAAGTTTTCTCCATGTTGTGGAGTGTCCCAGTGCCCCACTCCTTTAGATGGCCAAGTAATATTCCATTTTGTGGGTCTACTGTGTTTCTTTTATCCATTCCTCAGTTGATAGACATTTGGGTTGTTTCCACTGTTTCAGTATTATAAATAATGCTTCTATTAACATACAAGTTTTGTTTTCAGTTCTCTTTGGGCACATACCCAGGAGTGGGATCCCTGAGTCCTATGGTAATTCTATATTTAACTTTCTCAGGAACTTTCAAACTGTTTTTCAAGACAGCTGCTCCATTTTACATTCCCACCAGCAAGACATGAGTGTTCCAGTTTCTCCACATCCTCTCCAACATGTGCTATTACCCTATAAAAAAAAATTACAGTTATCCTAGTAGGTGTGAAATGCTGTCCCATTGTGGTTTTCATTTGCATTTCCCTGGTGACTAATAAGGTTGGGCATCTTTTCATCAGCTTATTTGCCATTTGTAGATCTTTGGAGAAATGTGTCTTCAAATCTTCTGTCCATTTTAATTTTTTTTTTAAAGATTTTATTTATTTATTTGACAGGGAGAGAGAGAGAGCACGAGTAGGCAGAGTGGCAGGCAGATGGAGAGGGAGAAACAGGCTCTCCGCTGAGCAGGGAGCCGGATGTGCGGCTCGATCCCAAGACCCCAGGATCATGACCTGAGCCGAAGGCAGCCGCTTAACGGACTGAGCCACCCAGGCACCCCTCTTCTGTCCATTTTTAAATTGTGTTGTCTTTTTATTGTTGACTTGTAAGAGTTCTTTATATATTCTGGATATTAGAGCCTTATCAGACATATGATTTGCAAATATTTTCTCCTATTCTGTGATTCTTTGAATTTTTAAAAATATTTTATTTATTTACTTATTTACTTATTTATTTATTTATCAGGGAGAGAGAGCGAGCACAAGCAGGGGGAGTGGCAGGCAGAGGGAGAAGCAGGTTCCCCGCTGAGTAGGGAGCCTGATGCAGGACTCGATCCCAGGACGCTGGGATCAAGACCTGAGCCGAAGGCAGATGCTTAACCAACTGAGCCACCCAAGTGTCCCTGTCTTTGAATTTCTTGATAGTGTCTTTTGGAGCACAGAAGTTTTAATTTTAAGAACTTTAGTTCTTTGATCCATTCTGAGTTAGTTTTTGCATATGATATGAGGGAGGGCTCCAACTTTATTTATTTATTTAATTTAGTTTTTGCATCTGGCTATCCAGTTGTCCCAGCACCATTTGTTAAAAAGAGTATTCTCGGGGTGCCTGGGTGGCTCAGTCGTTAAGCGTCTGCCTTTGGCTCAGGTCATGATCCCGGGGTCCTGGGATCGAGCCCCATATCTGGCTCCCTGCTCTGCAGGAAGCCGGCTTCTCCCTCTCCCATTCCCCCTGCTTGTGTTCCCTCTGTGTCTCTCTGTGTCAAATAAATAAATAAAATCTTTAAGAAAAAAGAAAAGAGTATTCTCTCCCCACTGAATTGTCCTGGCATTCTTGTTGCAAATTAATTGCCCATAAATGTATGGGTTTATTTCTGGACTCTGAATTCTATTCCATTGATCTGTATATCTATCCTATGCCAGAACCACACTCTTGATGACTGTAGCTTTGTAGTTAATTTTGAAATAGTGAAGAATTTGTCCTTCAATTTTGTTCTTTCTTGAATATTTTTTGGCTATTCTGGGCCCCTTGAATTTCCATATGAATTTTAGGATTGGCTTGTCAATTTATGCAAAAAAGCCAGCTGGGATTTTGATGGAGATTGTATGGAATCTGGAGACCAATTTGGACAGTAATGTGACCTAAAACATCAGTAAGTCTTCCCATCCATGAACACAGGCATCTTTCCATTTATTTAGATCTTCCTTAATTTCTTTCAGTTTGTAGTTTTCATGTACAAGTCTTACATTTCCTTTATTAAATTCTTAAGTGTTTTATTCCTTCTGATGCTATTACGTATGGATTTCTAACACAGATGAGCCCTTACTATATAGGTACCATTTTGTATCTGCTTTTTTCACTTTAATTATATCGTAGATACTTCCCCCAAGTTATTGAGTCCTTCTTCAGCATCCTTTTTTAAGGCTACGTATTAGTCCATCGTACAATTACACTAATTTATTTAGCCTTTCTCCTTTTGTGGGATATTTAGGTTCTTTACAATTTCTCCATTTTTAAATATTACTGTAATTTCTATGCATCTTGCTGTCTGCATATCACATCATGTACATAGTCATGTACGCTTGTTCTGTCCTAACGGCCTTTATTCCCACTCTTGGGAGGAGGCGTGAGACCCACACAACCTGGAACTCCTTGAGGCCCATTTCTCTTGCAATCCCACACAATCCCCAGGGCCAGGCCTCCACGCTCAAGGGGCCTCCTTCAGAAAGCTCCTCCCAGGGGCCCAGAGCTCTCAGTGACATAAATGCTTGGTAACTTGTTATATCCCCACAAGACTGTGAGGCCCAAGAGGACAAGGGCTGGACATTTTTATACCTCCAGCCCTTGGTCTACAGAAGACCCTTAATAAATGCTTCTGGATGAGTGAGTCAGGCAGAACAAGGAGCTCACGCCCCTACGTCAGACTAGGAAACTTGAGTCAGAGAACTGTGGCCACTAGGCTTGTGGCGTGGCTGCAAAGTGTGCCACACACAAACTGTTAGCTGGAAAGGGCCCTTGAGGTTGCCTCATTCCGGAGCTTCCAAACCTCTGCCATGACCACAGTATGATACATGGCCTTGGATAGGTGGAGGGGACAGAGAGATGGAAGGGGACATGGTGGAAGCTGAAGCCCGGTCTGTGGAATTCCCTCAGCAGCCCGAAATAGCACAGTAAGTCCAAGTTTGTAAAAATGATTGAACTAGTCCAATAGTCCAATTTTACAGACCAGGGAAAGGGTGCTCTTGAGAAGTGACTTGTTCAAGGTCTCACAATCAGTGGCGGAATGGGAAAAGGACTCAGATGTGACTCCCATTCACAGAATGTTCCCCTACTGAAGTAGCCTCTGAGGAGTACCTTCCAAGCATCCCATATCGCTGATGCCTCTAGAATTCCACTAAGCAAGATCCATCATTTAAACCAGTGTCCCCATGTAGCATATTTTAAAAAGTAAAGTTAGGAATGCCTGGGTGGCTCAGTTGGTTTAAGCCTCAAACTCTTGATCTGGGCTCAGGGTGGGGAGATGGGAGCCCCAGGCTGCCGGCACAGGTCGTGGAGTCCGCTTGAGATTCTCTCCCTCCCTCTGCTCCCCCCCCCCCAATAATTAACAAAAGTAAAGTTAATTTTACGGGAAAATTTGATGAAGATGAGTGTGATAAACTGAGCAATGCGACAAAGCTTTACCTGGAAATGTTGGTTTTCCTCTTTGTGGTTCCTGGGGGAGGTGCGCGCTTGAGTTACCCTAAATACTGAGATAGGGAGGTGGGCGGGGGGGGGTTCAGGTTTTAGTTCTTGGGTGGGTGGGCGAGACAGGCCTAGGCACAGTTTGTGTGGATGGGGCATGTGCAACTTCTCTGTAGTCAGCGAAGTTTGCTCAGAGGAGCCTCACACCTACCAGGCAAGTGCAAGGTCCCCAGCCCCGCGCGCGATCCGGGATCCGCATCTAGCTCCGTGCCCTCCCCTCCCGCTCCAGCCCCACGCAGCGTCTCTACGGCCCCGGCCAGAGCAGGTGCTCCCGGAGTCAGGGCGCGCGTCTTCCGCATCTTCGCATCAACAGTTCCAACGCGGCAGGTGCCCGCACAGTGTTTGGTGAACCTACTGAAACCTCCCAACGACTGTGCCCGCGGCTGAGTATTCATCCCCGCAAACCACCCCCAAGGGGCTCCTCCCTCGCTGCCCCGCCCCGCTCGGGCCGCCGCTGCGCGCTGCCCGGGGCTTCCTTCCCCATCTCTGGGTCCGGGACTAGAGCAGCATCGCAGCCAAAGCCGTTCTCGGCGTCCCGAGGGCCGGTCAGGACGAGTCCCTCGGCCGCCCGGGGGCTGGAACCTGGCCGGAAGTAGAACACCCCCGAAGCCCCGGAAACGGGCGCGCGCGGGTGAGTTTCCGCGGCAACAGTGCAATCAAGAGAGCCTCCCCCACACTTGGAGTCCCGGGCGCGCATGCGCCTCTATGGTATCGGCAGCCTAGAGGGACCGACCCCGAACTTCCGGAAAGATGGCGGCGCGCAGGCCGGAGGACGCACGTGTTCGCGCGGAGAGGGCCCCGCGGTGACGGTAAGCGGCTACCGCGCCCCGGACGGTGGCGGTCGGAGGCCGGGCTCAGGAGTGAAGGTGGGAGCAGCACAGTAGCCTTACAGGGTGGAACTGCGGCAGGAGGGCTGCATTTAGACCTCACGAGGAAGGAGGCCAGGGACAGAGCGGCCCTTTGGAACCGCTGTCAGAGGAGTGGCCCCGGGCCGCTTTAATTAGAAAGCTCAGGTTGACCGGAGAGGAGGTGGTTCCAGAAAGCGCGCTCGCAGCCTTCACGAGACTGCGGCGCACAGCCTGGGGCCTCGTTGCTTCTGTCCACAGTTACCATTGTCAGTAGGTGAAAGCACCCGTGTCCTAGCGACTGAGCGCATTCTCACTCCTGCATTAAGTGCGTGGGGTCCTGAATAAAGCCCGACTCCGATTTCCAGGGCGTGTAGTTTCGAATGAGTGCGGTGGTAAACCTTAGGTCAGGAAACACAACGAGCTGTAAGAGGCCGAGGGGTCATGAAGAACAGCAGTGCTGGGACGCCTGAGAGCCTGGGTCCGCTACTTGCCAGCTGTTGGATTTGGGCAAGGAATAAACTTCTCTGCGATTTGTTTGCAAATGTCGGTAATAACTCTTCCTAATAGGCTGTCGGGAGGATGAAATAAGATGATCTGTGTAAAGCAATTAGCAGGCTGGCATCGAGTAAATGACTTAGTGTTAGATGTTGTTGTTGTTGTTATTAAAATCTGGGGGCTGATAGATCAGAGGTAACTTCCGGGAGGAGGCCGGGTTTTGAGGTGGTCTTAAAGGCCCCAGTGTTTGAATTTTACTTTTCTTACAAATTCAAGAAGCAAGATAGAGCCATTTCATCACTTAGTGCTTTTCTGTCAGGACTCTCAAGGTATCACGTTTTCAGGTAATCATCCCTCATAGTAGAAACGTGAACAGAAATGTAAGTCACCCTGAATTTGCTACTCTTCAGCCTCAGAGCCCGGTATTGTGACCCGAGCCGAAGGCAGATGCTTAACCGACTGAGCCACCCAGGCGCCTTATAATAAATTATCTTAATACAAATTAACTTTAGTGAGTTAAGTCAGCAGTGGTGGTCTTAGTTTTACTGTGTGTCTTGTGTGATAAGCCAGCTTAACCATTTCAGAGGCAGATTTGTATATAAGTTGTGTAATGCCATTCTGGGCTCCAAAAGGCGGAGCACCTACATGACTATAAAGAAATGCAAGTAGTAACTGTGATAGGATAGAAAGAGGCCACGTCGGAGGCAGGCAGCCTGGGCTTGTATTTCAGTTCCATCTCTTATTAGCTACGTGACCCAGGCTTTGTTTTCTTTGTTTGTAAATTAAAGATAATAGCTATCCACAGGACGATCAGGATTAAATAAGACAATACAACAGTATGTGTAGTCTACCTGTTATGCACGAAATGCTCAGTAAGGGTGCGACAGTTTCAGAAGGGGTGTTGTTCCAGCAAGCCTGAAGAGTGGCAGTGGGGAAGAGGTGTGGAACCCCCACACTTGAGAGGATAGAGTGCTGGAGGGTGGGTGTAAGACATGGGCTCCGTTGAGTATTCTCATAACTCAGGTTAAAAACCCCTTACCTCTTTGTTTTTACGTGGCAGTGAATCTCGGGAGCTGTTACCACGTGGTGGTAAAGAGTGGGACTCTACAGACAAGCCGTCTGGTTGGGTTCTTACACATATTAGCTGTGTGACCCAGAGCAAGTCACGTTTGCTCATTTGTAAAGGAGGGATGATAATGCTTTCCTGAATGGAACGTTAGGAACTCCTCCTGAGCTGGGAGAATTAAACGAAATAATCATGTGGTGAGCTCTCCGTAAATTTAGGTGTTATTAATAACACCAGTCTTCCTTGACTTTTGGACATGCTGATGATCTCTCTATGGTCAGACAGGGAGCTCCCCCAAAGACCAACCTCCTTCCTTTGTCTCTGCCCCAGGTTCAGAAAAGAATTTTTATGAGAGCAGTCAGGATGGATCTGATGGGTGATTTGGGCACTTTCTCCTTTTCTCTTAAAAGGACGACGACAACGTCACCTTCTGTGGTGAGGGCCTGCGGATCGGGACTCCTCTCTCACCATGAGCATCACCCCAGAGGTCAAGAGTCGTGGGATGAAGTTTGCTGAGGAGCAGCTGCTAAAGCATGGATGGACGCAAGGTCATCCCTGGGGGGGCCCCTTCCACATCCCCCCAGCTCCCTGCCCACCTCGTGCCCAGGGGAGTAACGTTCATCCTGGGCTACCTGTATGTAGCCCATTCAGCTGGAGGAGGAAAAGCCAGTTTAAAGGGAAATTTGTGGAAGAAAATTTCTGACTTTTCCAGAAAATGGGCAAGTGGAAGAAATTTGATAGTGGGTCGTGAGAAAGAAGTGTTTGGGAGGACTGGGGGAGGGAGGAAGGGTCATGACTTCTGTCCTCAAAGAATCATGAAGGAGAAGATGGCTCAGGCTCAGACAAAGGCAGGGACACTGCATGGACAGGCACCAGAAAGAGGGGGCTGGAGGGCACCCCCAGGGACGGTCGGTGTAGGCCCAACGCTCGGTGTGTGGTGTGGCAAGGAGTGGCACGGGCTGGTGCCTGTGAGGTCTCGGGGCAGGCAGGAGGATAAACCACGTCGCTCGCTGTCCTCCAGGCAAAGGTCTGGGCCGGAAGGAGAATGGCATCACCCAGGCCCTCAAGGTGACACTGAAGCAGGACACTCACGGGGTAAGACTGGGCAGGCTGAGGGAGGTCAGTGTGGATGGAGAGGGGGACCCCAGAGACAGGGCAGGGACAGGTCCTTGGAGTTCATACTTCTTCCTCTGGCAGGTGGGACATGACCCTGCCAGGGAGTTCACAGACCACTGGTGGAGTGAGCTCTTCAACAAGACTGCAGCCAGCTTGGTTGTGGAAACTGGGCAGGTATGGGGTGCTAATTGATGGGCGTGTGGACCACGAGGGCCTGGGACGTGTGGGGGTGAAGGGCACACCCACGTCACCCACTCACTGATACCTCCCCACAGGATGGAGTACGGATAAGGCATCTTTCTAAGGAGACCACCCGTCATAATCATCCCAAGCCCAACATGCTGTATCAGAAGTTTGTGAAGGTATTAGGGGCTGGGGGTGAGAGGGTCCATCCTTTTTCCTTCTCTGGCCTCTCCCAGGGCCTGAACAATTGTTTCATATGCCTTACCCATTCTTACCTATTCTAGAACTGTCCTAACATTGTCAGATCCCGTGAGCAACTTTGCTGTCGCTTGCTTAGACTGCCCAGACCCTTGGCCAGAATTAGACCTTCAGGTCCCATGGGTCTGGGGATGGGGCGTGGGTGGTAGGGCATGGGCAGGCACTGCCAGAGCAGAGTGGGAGGGGAGGTCCAGTGCAAAGGACTTAGAATCCAGAGGAGACCTGACAGATTCTCTGACCCATCCTCTATTTTGCAGTTGTGGCCACAAGCAGGGAAAAGTGGCTTGCAGGCAGGACTAGAATCCATCTTCAGACTCGCGCCCTCTAGCACAACAGTAGAAGGGAGCTCACATTCAGTGACCGTCTGTTATGTGCTGAGGGCTCTCTGTGTCCTGTAGCAAGCCTTTCCCATTTCTCCTCACCTCTGTGGCCATCGCCCTCTCCTGCTGGATTTCCTTCACAGCCTCCTACCCTGTCTCACTCCCCGTCAGTTCACCACCACGGCGGCCAGAGTGCTCTCTGACACATTTCACTGGGGCTCTGGCTCGCCCTGACCGAGGATGACCATCCTGATACGTCAGACTGGCTCACAGGGCCCTGAGGCCTTGGCCTACACTCACCCCTCTCGGGGCCTCTACACTTGTAGCCAGATGGGATCGGGTTCTTTTGAAGGTACCACTGTTTTTCACCTGCAAGTTTTTGCACGTGCTTTTCCCACTGCCTGCCTGCAGCATTCTGCTGCCTTTCTCCTTTTACCTGTCCACTTTTGGTGGCCTTCCAGAGCAGAGTTCCTGAAACGTCCCCAAACCCTGAAGTCTGATCAGTATCCCTCTTCCAGCACAGGCGATACTTTATGATTGTCCGTGTTCTGTCATCCTCCCTTCGCCCCACGTGTAGATCCATCTGGGCTGACCGGTCTTGTTCCCGTTCTACTCTGTATCCCAACCCATTGGCCCGTAGTAGGTTCTCAGTCTGCTTAGATACAAGCACTGCGGGAGGTGTGGGGGAGGGCGGTGAGAAGCACCACGGATGACCCCCAGGGGACACCAGGAGGACCTGATGACCCGGAGCACTCCCCCTCCCTTCTTGGTCTGCCCACTGATGGCTCCCCACCCCCCGCCCCCCAGCGGCAGCTCTGTGGGTCGGCAGGGAGCTGTGTCGGGGGCGGCAAGTTTCTGCCTGTGGCTACCAGTTCCCCAGGGCTTCCGGGAGGGAAGAGGGGTTGGCAGTGGTGTTGAATGGGCTTTGTCTACCCCCATGATTGCTCCTTCTAGACGGCCACACTGACTGCAGGTGGGGAGAAGCCAGACAAGGACTTGGAGAGCCACAATGATGACGACAACCAGGGGCCCAAGCCTCCAAAGATGTGAGATCTCATTTTAGTGCTGGCGGTGTGTGGGAGGAGAGGCCTTTGAATCTCAAGAGAAGGGACCAAGCCTCAGGCCTGACTGGGCTTCTTCAGGTGGAACCGTGTTGTACTAATCTTTGCTTCTCCTGCACCTATAAAGTGCCAGGTCCTGAAAGGGAGCTCAGTGTTGAAGGGATGTGTTAGAGAGCAGGAGAGGTCAGGCCTGCGCACGAGTTTTTTGTGATTCCTGATCTCGCCCCAGCAGTCTGGCCGATGAGATGCTGCTCCGAGCCTGTGAGGGGCGCACGGCACACAAGTAAGTAGTGGTTAGCTCCTTGGGCTCTCCTCCCCATCACAAGCCCTTGAGGATGGTCTGTGCCCCTTCTGTGCGCTTCTCCCGCCAGGGGAAGGATTCCCTGCCACACACACAACAGTGTTGCCTGCAACCGCGAGGACTAGGCCTGTTTTCCCCGTACCTCGCTCTGACCTGGGCCCCCTGTTTCAGGGCTGCTCGTCTTGGGATCACGATGAAGGCCAAGCTTGCCCGGTTGGAGGCCCAGGAGCAGGCCTTCCTGGCTCGTCTGAAAGGACAGGACCCTGGGACCCCTCAATTGCAGTCTGAGAGCAAGCTCCCCAAAAAAAAGAAAAAGAAAAGGAAGCAGAGAGAGAATGGAAAGGCTGCAGCAACCACCGGGAGTGCAGAAGAGGAGTGCCCGGAAGATGCGGGCCAGGCCGGCGGGAGAAGCAGGAAGAAGAAAAGACAGAAGCCAGAAGCAGTGGTGGCAGATGAGTGGGAGGGAGCGGCTGTCGGGAACGCGGACGGAGAGGCCGCAGGAACGAGTGGATCTGGAGAGTGGGAGAGCAGGGAGCAAGCTGACCCGCCCCGCAGGAAGATGAAGAAGAGGCAGCACCGTGCAGAGGAGATGGCGGTCCCAGACGGAGGGGCAGGAGGCCAGGAGGCTGCAGCCAGTGCGGGGACAGAGCAGGTGGAGAGTCAGGCATGCGCTGAGCCCTGCCGCAGACGCAAGAGGCGGCGGCAGCCGGAGGAGGGGGCCTTAAACACAGAAGTAGCAGTGGAGGGGGCTGCTGCAGACGGTGGGGCCGGGGAAGCAGCAAGCAGAGCGCACCGTGAGGGGAAAAGCAAGAAGAAAAGACGGAGGTCCCAGGAAGAGAAGGATGTGAGGGATGAAGGGGATGAGGAGGGGGGCAGGACTAGGGGGGCAGAGAGCGGGGCGCACACTGGCTTAAGCAGCAGAGGTAAGAGGAGGCAGCAGGAAAGAGCTGGAGTCAGCCCCGACCAGAGAGCAAAAAGGAAGAAACAGAAGAGAGCCTGAAGGTCAGGTCAAGGTGGGGCTCCACGGACTCCTTTTGAGGAGTTGACGCTTGAGACCTGAATCGACAGGGTCTCCTGCACCCTCGCAGTGAGGAGCCCCTCCCAAGGAGGAAGCTGACCCCTGAACTCCAGCTGCGCAGAGTTGGGTGCAGACGGTGTGGACAGAGAGCGAGGGTTCAGGTGCCCATGGGAGCCAGGCAGTGGCAGGATGCAGACACCCTCTGGAGGGACACGCCACCTGCAAACGTGGCCGGTGTGAGGTGGCATCCAGCCCACAGGCCGCCAGCCCCAGCCTTAGAGTCAACGATTCAACATCAGCTCGGGCTCCCAGCCTGTGTGTAAGTCCTGACTGGCATCTCCACTCCCGGCCTGGGAACATCCCAAATACAAATTAGTTTCCTTGGATGCCTCCAAAGAAATTCCTTCAGTTAACCTCCCATAGTCTTGCTACCCTGTTGAGGGAAAGGGGAAAGCTCAGAGAACCTCACTTGGGAGCTTTTTTCTGCATCTGAAAATCATTTTCATTTGCCCAAATGCCACAGCCGCCCCCCCTTGCCCGTTTTGTTCCCCCGGAGAGGTAGCACCGTGTCGCTCCCTGGCTCCTGCCACCCCTTAACCTTTACTGCCAGGAAAGCTCCCAGGACTCCACAGCTCGGGAGAGGGGCACTAAGTCTTTATTGGGAGGAAAGCCCACCCGTCTTCCCTCACTGCAGACGGTAGACACACTCAGTGTCCGGGTAGGGTGGCAGATTCAGCTGGTACTTCTGTTCCAGAGCAGGTGGCACAAAACGACCTCCTAGGTAGTGGTAGCGACCAGTGAACTGGGTGGCAGACTTTTTGGGTGCTGTCAGGGAGATGAGCAAGTCTGGCTGGATCCCTTCAGAGTTCCCCTTCTCCACATCCCATCCTGGAAAGAGGGTGGTTTTCAGGAAGAGAAGAAGAGGTCTACTCCTCTTCCATACCCTGCTCTACCCTAGTCCTGAAGGAGTGGGAGGCCCTCTGTGTCCCCTCCCAAGGAACCTGCATCCTCGAAGCTCCGTGTACTCCTGGGCTTTGGTCTCTTGGATCCAACATATAAGGGCAGTCCTGACTCAACTTACTTTAAGCGTGGTCTGAGCCTTGGGTCAACAACGAGGACTCCTAGGTACCTGTCTCAAGACAGGGCAGGGTCCCAGCCCCAATCCCCCCCACCCCCCAACTTCCTTGGACCCAGCACCTGAGGGAATGTCGATGCTCGCAATGGGCACAGTGAGCCCATTCAGGACACCCAGGATGCCACGGAACGGCTCCCGAACATCGCCTTTGAAGCTGAAGCCAAAGATAGCATCCACGACCAGCTCGTACAGTTCGTCGATCAGCATGGGCTGTGGTGGGGCAGAAGGAGGGGAAAGCATGTCAGAGTCAGCAGCTGCACAGACGGCTCTTAATGAGAGACGACAATCCTTTGCACACGCCACTCACAGAGGCACAAACATCGTTTCATCTCATTCAGATGAAATGTCTAGGCATTCTGGGGCCTAGACTTCAATGCAGGTTGGTCACTGATTTAGGCAAGCTGAGTCCAGACACGCTTTCTGTTGTGAGTGCCGGCCTGCCACTGGGGCGGTACAGTGTGGGACTCCCGCCTAAGGCTGGGAGTTAGGACAAGCCACTTGCCTTCTCTGCACCATCCCAGTCTATGTGTAGAATGTGTTAAACTTAAAAACAAAGTTCTCATTTCCCATCCTTAAGTCCCTGTCCCTGCAGAAAGGGTTTAGGATGAGGCAGTCACTTCAGCCCCTGAAAGGAGTGGCCAGCATGTTTACTGCCTACAGGACAGGTCCTGACCTCAGGGAGAAAGGAGTGACGTGGAAGTGAAGGGGGCAGGGGCTCCCCCCTACTCATACAGCACAGTTCAGGCACCCTGCCCCCCCCCCCCCCCCCCCCCCCCCCC
>NC_058408.1:2177564-2194310 GCF_002201575.2 Neomonachus schauinslandi | reverse complement strand
TAACTGTGAAGAGTCCACCCTCCAGAGAGGAAGATCAGCAAGTGAGCTCCGCCTGGGAACACGAGGAAGAGCAGGACACAGGCGGTGGTTGGGGGAGGAGGAGGGCACCCCCACGGGAGCCACCTACCTCTGGGGGCATTTCACCAAGAAAAGGGATGTCCATTTTCTGACACTGGGTCACCAGTGCGGTGAAGAGTGGCTTGTTCGGCCTTTTGGGATAATAAATGGTTGGCTGGTAGCCCTAGAGGAAAGGAGAGGGGTCGGTCGTCCAAGCCCGGATCCGGAAGCCCCGCCGCCCCCGCCCACATACTCACGAAGAGTTTGAGGTGCCGCGCACACACCAGGCCGTCTCCTCCGTTATTCCCGGGCCCGCAGATGACCAGGACCGCGGGGGGGCTCCGGGACATGGACGTGGGGGGATAGGCCTGGAGGCGGGGTGGGAGGGCAGTCAGAGGGGCTGTGGGAGGCCCCGGGCCACCCTGGCCCGCTGTCCCCGCCACTCGGCTGTGCCCGGGCCACTGACCTTGGCAATGGCTGTGGCGCAGCTCAGCCCAGCCAGCTCCATTAGTTGATCCACGCTGAACTGGTACTCGTTAAACAGCTCCTCGTCCACGGCCTGGGCCTCCTCCTGGCTGCGGACACCCGCAGCCTCAGTCCGGGCGCCCTGCGCGCGGCCCGTCCCGGCTCCCGCCCCCGAGCGAGCCCGCCCAAGCCTCGCCTACCTCAGGTACTTCACTGCCGGGCTCGCCATGCCCGCCGGCTCCCCGGGGCCGCCCGAGTGCGGCCGCCGCGTCCCCCACCACGCGGGCCCCGCGCGGCAGGCGCCCGCCTGGCCTGGGACGCGCCGCAGCTGCGAGCCCGCGGCCAGCAGCCCGAACCCCAGCAGCGCCCGCAGCGCGGACATGGAGCTCGCCCGGCGCATGTGCGGCGCCCGCTCCGCCCCCTGAAGGCGGGGCCGCGGGCTCGGCCCGCCCCTTCGCGAGAGCGCGGGCGCCGGGCCGCGCACTCGGGGTGGGGTCGGGGTCGCTCGCTGCCGGTCACGTGGGTGGAGCACCACGGGCGCGGTTGACCCCTCCGTGGGCCTGGTGGCGGGGCAGGCAGCCCGGGTTCCTGCCCTGGCACTTCGCGGCTGAGCGGACGGGGGCACCCCTGGTCTCGGCGTCCCGCGAGCACGCGATTCACGGGTGCCCGCGCTTGCGGAGCCGGCCCGGCGCCCGCGAGCAACGCGCGGGGAACGGAGCTCGCGTCCTCGTTTACGCTGCCGGCGGTTCCGCGCTCGGGCTGGGGCGCTCCGGGTGCACGGTCCATACTAGAGGGACGAGCGCGGGGGGTGGGGGGGAGCAGGGGTGGCTTTAGTCAGGAAGCGGGCGACCTGGGAACAGGGTGGACGAACACCCCAAAGCCCATCTTCGATCCGGGCGAGGCCCGAGCGTTTTGAAGGGGAGGGCGCCAGGAATGTGGGGGCTCGGTGAGGGAGAAGCTGGTGCCCGGGCGGTTAATCGTTTGTGCACATGACCCTGAGCAGGCTTAGTGTTCCAGAGAGTCTGGTCCTTCGCTCCTCAAGGAAAGGAGGTGTTCTGCTACAGACTAAGGGACTCAGGTCCGCAAGCAAGGAGCGCAGAAGCTTGAAATAAGTTAACCCTAAGGCCGGTTGGACTGCTTGTTTACAGTGTAATTTAGGACCCCTGTCCCAAGTACATTAGCTGCCTCCACCTACCTCTGCTTACCAGGGTAGCATGCTGCATTTCCCTGATCATAATATTTACCCCCCCTTTATCAAGATCATACCTATGGTGGGGCGCCTGGCTGGCTCAGCGGGAGGAGCATGCAGCTGGTGATCTCCAGGTCATGAGTTTGAGCCCCGCCTTGGGTGTAGAGATTACTTTTATTTTGTTTATTTATTTTTTAAAAGATTTTACTTTTAACTCACAACCCCGAGATCAAGAGTCACAGCTCTTTGGACTGAACCAGCCAGGCGCCCCTAGTTAGCTTTACTTGTATATATTTATTAGTCAAGTCAAGACTCTCTATAGATCTATTAATTTGGAGAGATTCTGAAGATTCTTTTTTTTTTTTTTACCTTTATTTAAGTAATCTCTACACCCGACATGAGGCTTGAACTCACGACCCTGAGATCAAGAGTCATACACTCTTCTGACTGAGCCATCCAGGCACCCCCTGAAGATTCATTTCTAAAACACAAGGTGAAGCATGTTCTTTTGAGCACGTGCCACATGCTAACATGAATCAGCTCATTTTATCCTTGCGGCAACCCTGTTATTATTCTCATTTTACAGATGAGTAAACTAAGGCTCCAAAATGTTGACTGGCATGCCCAATGATACTGTGATAGCTGTCCGTGGAACTAGGATCCAAGCAGCTTGAGCTAGAAAGCAGCATTCCGTAAGGCACTGCCCTCCGCCAGTGTGGAAATAGGTAAAGCATGGTCACTGCTGACTTCCTTCTGATGAGATGTAAGAATAAAATAGTGACACACACATACCCCACGACATGCCCCCAGAATTTATAAGACAACCACCGGAGGGCTGTCCCCAGGAAGGTGGAGCCGAAGACCTACTCCATCTTATCACTGCCTTTCAGACTTGTAGAGTTTCTTTGGGAAATGCATTTAAAACCAATTTAGGAGGGACATAGGGATCGAGCCCCTGCTGAGTTCCAGATGCTTACATATTTCATCCTGTCAATCCTCTGACGGAGTTTTATCCTCACATTATAGCACAGAGAGGTAATTTTCCTAAGATCAAACAGCTATTAAGTGGTAGAGCCAGGGACGGTTGATACGGAGTTGGCCTGACCCAGTGGCAGTATTCCCATGTGGTAGGTGCTGCTACCTGTTCCTCAAAATCCATTCTCTTCTCTTCCTTTGGCAACAGAACCCCTGAGTTGTATCTGGCCACGTGGCTGCCCAGCCAAACACTACATTTCCCACTCTCCCTTGCAGCAGCAAGGCGCCTGCATGTGACTACACGCTGGCCAATGAGGGCTGAGCAGAGGTGACGTGCAACTGCCTGGTCCTCCCTTTGAAAAAAGGCCTGTTTTCCTGTCCTTCCTTTCTCCCTTCCCGGCTGGAAGGAAGTCTCCCTGCCGCGGCCCGGCAGCCATTTTAGGCCAGGGCGTGGGAGTCCTGTGTCGAGGACGGCAGAGCGCCCTGCGGACTCCCCGGGCTCCGTGAGCCGGGGCTGCTTTCATGAGAGAGGAACTTAAAGGCAGGGTTGCGTTGCCTCTTTTACAGCGGGTGAGCCTGCATCCCAGTCAAGACATCTTGAATGCCTGACAAGATGCTAATAAGGAAGGTGAGCGGCTGCGTCCCGGGCTGCCAGTTGCATGCTCGGCACATGCTAGGTCCTCAAGATCTCAGGGTGAAGTGGTTCACAGTGTAGTAGAAGCCCTCTTCTACTATGGGGAATGGGCTATTTTATTTCAACTTAAAAATGCATCCGTTTGCCATCTGTCAAAGTGCGGCCAGGGTCTTCTCCTTGAGCCCGGGGCTGGAGCTCTCCATCCTTCCTCATGAACCTCATTACGGGTCACCTGCAATTTCCAGTTTGCTTCCTTGAGGTGGAACAGTTAATGGCGTGTTTGAAGCAATCTAAGTGCAAAAATTCATCTAGATTTTTACTATTTTGCCCCAAAATGTGATAATCGCCTTGCTCACATCTAATTCAACAGTTTTTGAATTGACTCACCTTAATCAAGACTTCCAAGGATTCAACTTCGTTTTCATACAAACAGTGCCTGTTTTCACACTTAGTTCATCAATTTATGTAATATTTAATCAAATCACGAATTACAAGAACGCATACACCCAGCATAAGCACATTTGGTACCAACACAATCGACTCCTGGTAAGCATTAGTGTAAGTGGGGTAGCAGGACTTTACGGCATTCTAGAAGGTGCTCCCTGCCCGGGTTTGAATCCCGGCTTCCCCACTTAGTAGTTGTGTGGCCGGGGAGGACACACTCGTTTCCTCGGCTGTGAAAGGGGCTCATCTGCTGTGAGGACTGCAGGAGAAAACACTTGGGAAGCGCTCAGAGCAGAGTGTGGTGTGTGCTGAGTGATTAGCACATCTTACAAAATGTGGCTGCTGACAGCAGCGTCCGACAGGCCTGAGCTGCCCCCCCACCCGCGACTGTCATGGAGGCGGTGGAGTCCATCAGTGGGCTAAGATGTGTCCTCTGTAGTTTATTTTTTAAATTTTTTTTATTTTTAAAGATTTTATTTATCTATCTGAGAGAGAATGAGATAGAGAGAGAGAGAGCATGAGAGGGGGGAGGGTCAATGGGAGAAGCAGACTCCCCGCTGAGCAAGGAGCCTGATGCGGGACTCGACCCTGGGACTCCAGGATCATGACCTGAGCCGAAGGCAGTCGCCCAACCAACTGAGCCACCCAGGCGCCCCGTCCTCTGTAGTTTAGATCCCCATTTCCCCTTCGAGAAGATGGAGGTCTGGAGACAGTCCGTGACGGCAGCCTCCTGACCAAGATGTCACAGCTTTTAGAACTGGAAAGGGCCTCAGCAATCATGAGGTCTGGATCCAGAAGGAAGAAGGGGAAATTCACTGTCCGGTTTCCCTTTTTTCTTTTGCCTGTTGAGTCCAAAACTCCCAACAAGGAGCAAACTGAACACCTCAGCGTCCAGACTGCAAAGGCCCTGTTCAGCGGACACAGGACCCCACGTGCCGGTGGTGTTCCATTCTGTGTCCATAGGGCCCTGAACAACCGGGAAGAGGCTTGATCCCAGAAACCCCTAATGTTTGTGTGTTGGGAGGGGGTCACACAGAGGCCACATTCAGGGCCAGCAGAGTGGGGTCACGTTATCACACAGAAGCCAGACTCCGTGGGTCTCCTCTGAGGGTTTCTGCAGGGGGTTTCCCTGGGCCATCTGGACGACCTGTGGGAGGCAGGGAGGGGCTTGCCCGTGGGGTGGCTGGGGAGAGAGCAGAGGGCAGCCTGATCTCGCTGAAGGTCCTGTTGCCCTCCCTGGCCCGCATCTCGGCTGCTGGGCCCCAGGGCAGGAGAGGGAGGCTTGAGCACACGCTCCCACCCCTGACCCTGTTCAGTTCAGCACTATTCTCCCTCTCTGGGAGGCCTCCAGTCAGGCTGTGCAGGAGACAGGGGACGCCCCAGGCTTCCAGAGCTGGGTGAGCATTGTTCATATTGTTCAAGGCCAAACACAGAGAGGCTCCAAACACTAGACCCACAAGCACTGGACCACATCTTGCCCCGGTTTGAACGGTGATCATGATCATGTTCCATTAAAACCATCCAAAGCCGCATCCTCTCCTACTCCTTTTATCCATTCTCCAGGCCTCTTCCCCTCCCCCAGGGACCCACCTATTGGCTTGGGGGCCATTGGGTACCAGAATGCCAGGCTGCTCCATTTGGAGGGGGCCTTGGCCTCCAAGCAGGAGATGGGCCCCAGGTCCTGGACCTGGATGGAGAGAGACAGGCACATTTATCACAGGCCTCTCTGCACCAAGAATCACACGGTGGAAAGAGAAAGCTTGGGAGAAGAACAAGGACGGTGGGTGCTGGGATGCGTGCCCTGGTCGTTGACATGGAGGTTGCACCAAAGCCAACAGTCTGTTCAGGACAAGTGTTTAACTGCAACTCTCTGCTGCCTGGAGGCAAACACACTATAAACCAAACAGGGAATTCCAGTCCGTATAGCAAGTAGCCAGGGGCTCTGCCCCCAGAGGTTGAAGTCTCTGGGGGAGCTGGTAAACAGTGAGCTAGGGCAAGATCAGCACCCAGCACCTGGCAGTAGGCTTTCAATAAAACTTGGTGCTCTAAGATGCACAGTTCTAGAGGCTAAGAAAGCCACGCAAGCCAGGAGGAGAGGTGACTGTGGAAGGGTTCAGGGAAACTGGCCAGGGTCTCGAGACATGAACGGGACAGGGGAGAGGGCTGGTCGGCCTCAGTGGCAGACCAGGGCAGGGGCCTCTGGGAACAGAAGGTGTTGGGGGAGCGCTCCCATTTTCAGGGAGGAGATGCACAGTTGGGGTCGGCCTGCTCCCACTCACACTCCAGTCTCTGTGCCCAAGACGCCACGGGGACATCGGGTGGTGGCTGGTCCTCTCTCTCCTCCTGGCCCTCCACACACTCTTCTTCTTCCCACCCACCCGAAGACCTAGAGGGGCGGGGAGCAGGGGGCAGAGCGGCACTGGGCCAGCCCCTCCTCCCTGGGGTACGTGCAGGTCCCCAACCCCCCCACCCGGTGGCTGCACACCTCCAGTGTGTCCCCCCGCAACCCTGGAGCCCCAGCCCCGCCCCACTCACCTGTGCAGCACTTCTGCTCTGCCCCTTCCCGCCCTGGCTGGGGGCCTGGCTGCACCTGGAGCCTGGGGCCTCCCCAGCGCCGAAGTCTGGGAATGGTGGGGAGCAAAGGGAACCGGCTAGGGGTGTATCCGCGAGTGTGCGTTCTCTGCACAGGCCACAGCCCCACAGAGACACAGACGTGCTATGGGCAGCCTGGGGCGTGCCACCCATCTGAGAGTGGAAATCCGTGGTGAGGATTCTGCTAGTGACTCTCAAGTCAGAACCAGGCTCCCGACTATCAGGCCTGGCCAGAGCCCAGCCTCCACCCCACCTGCCTGGGGTCTCCACGGGCAAAGTCCCAGAAAGTTGGTGGCTGCCAGTCCTCTGCTCGGACCAGACTAATTTAATTTTGCTCACAAATTATAAACACAGTGTCCTGGTCTTTAAGAGAAGACATAAACCCCATTAAATAAGTAGAATAAATATTAAAGTATAATTTTAATTCCTAGGTGGGAGGTTGGTTGCCTGAAGGTATCTCAGGGTGTGAGGCACAGGACCTGCAGAGAGGCTGGGAGGCAGAGAGAGGTTGGGGGGAGCCAGAGAGGGAGGGGGCAGTGGAGACCCACGGAGAAGCGCCCCCAGCCAGGGCAGCCAGAAGGGGAACCTCGCTGGACCACTGCCCCCACCCTGTGGCCTTTTGGAGAACTGCAGCCAAGGACTGGCCGGTTTCCGCCTCCTCGGGGCAGTAGGGCTCAGCATCCTTGATTGCATCTCTGGGCTCGACTGCTGGGCTTGTTACCACCCAGGCAAAGGCCTGGCACAGCCTAGTGCTGGGAGACAGGCCAGAATCCCCTGCCCACCTCCCCACCCCCGGGTGTCCTGGGAAAAGTGATCTGTGTCCCCTACGCGGGCTCCGGGGCAGATGAACACACGGGCCAGTGCAGCATCCCTGAGGGGTCAGCTCTGCTTGCCACCACCTCCTTCTCGGGGTCACCTCTCCGCACCCCAAGCTCCCTGTCTGAGGGGTCACCTCACCAGGGTGTACGTGGGGACAAGCCCAGCCTGGGCCAAGTGGGTCTTCATGGCGTCTGCCAGCTTGGCCACCAGCCGATCCCGCACAGAGTCTGGCTCCTTCTGGGGAGAGGGTGGATAATGGGGGGATGGGGAAGGTCTGGGCTATGCGGTCCTCTGGGATTGGGGAAGCAAGAAACTGGAGAGGGAGGAGGGAAGGGGGCTTTGTCTTCCTTTCTTTTCTACCCCATCCCCGCGTCCTTGCCAGGATCCTGTTACCGCCTGCCCAGAACCGTGAAGAGACAAGCTCTTCCTCACAGCAGTGTCCTGGGACCTAGCGCACAGTGTGCCCGATGCGCGTTTGGTGAGTGGACGGATGGCAAGGCGAAGAGGCAGGACGGTCAGCAGACGAAGCGTAGTAGGAAGAGTTAGGTTCTGGGATGGGGGGGTCTCACCTGACTCCGGGCCAGAGCTTCCTTATAGTACCGCAAGGCCTGGTCGTGCTGCCCCAGTCTGGCTGCCGCAGCCCCCAGCCCCTCGCAGGCCTGCCACTGCCCCTTCGTGTCCCCTGGGGAAGGGAGCCCGGGAGGTCCTCTCATGGGTCCCCGCACCACTGACCCTCCCTTCCAGAGGTCTCGCCACCAGTCCCCGGGACCCTCGGCCTGGCCCCCTTGCCAAGCCACCTGCTAAGCCCTCACCGGTGTCCCGGGCAGCCTGCAGGGCATGCAGGTAGCTGTCTCGGGCTGCTCTGTGGTCCCCCAGCTGGCTCAGTGCAAATGCTAGGCTGCCGAAGCTCCGGCCCTGCTCCCGCCGCTGCCCCACAGAGCCTGATGACAGAGGGGACCTTGGCTGCTGAGGTGTCCCCCAGCAACCAGGGCAGGCGCCCAGGAGTCCTGGTGCTCCGCCCCAGCACGCCTCCAGATGCACCCCGGAGACCTCAGCTCTCAATAACCAGCCTCTCCTCAGGCCTGAGTTTGGGCGTGAACGCATCTCCCCCACCCCCACCCCCACCCCCACCCCTGGCTGGCTGGAGCCATGCGACAACCCGGTGAGGCAGGCAGGGCAGGTATCAGTGGCTCCCTTCTTACCTGGGTGGAAACTGAAGCTCGGAAAGCCGACACCACTCGCTGAATGTCACACAACCATTCAGTTGGAGGAGGCCTGCTCTCCCGGCTGGGGCTCTTCCCACTGCCCACTGCCGCCTTCCCAACCCCAGGCCTCGGCCTCCGGGCCCTCACCCCCCTGTCCTGTCTGCCTACCCCTCTCCTGCACCCCCAGCCCTCACGCCCTGGTTCTAGGCTTCCCGGCCCCATACCCTGTCCTAAAGCTCTGTCCACTCTTCCGCCTTGAGCCCCAGCTGGAGCCCCTGTGAGTCCCTATCCCATTCCCCAGGCCCTGGTACCCACCGTGCAGGTCAGCAGCCTTCTGGTGAAAGTCCCGGGCTTCCTGATAGTTGCCGAGGGCACTGTGGGCCGCCCCGAGGTTTCTCAGCACCGTGGCCTCCTCTCCTGGCCCCCGGCACAGGGGCAGGGCCCGCAGGAAGGCCTCTGCTGCTAGCGGGAACAGTCGGAGCTGGGAGTAGCTCAGGCCGAGGTCGTTATAGAGCTGCCCTGGAGGGCATGGCCAGGGTCACCGGTAGCCAGGTCAGATGCTGCTGATGCTGATTGGTATAGCCTCTGTCCCACTCTCCTGGGGTCCTCCACCCCTCTCCCCTGCCCTCAGAGCAGCCTCTGCCTGCACCCCACCTCTCAGAGCATCACCTGGTCTGAATGTCCCCAGACCCCACGCCTCCTCTGCCCAAGGGCCTCACCCAGCAGTCCCCGCTCGGGGCTCCTTTCGGCAAGCCTCTGGCTCTCCTCCAGCACCTGCACCACCTCAACCACCCCATGCCGCCCGCTCTCCAGCATGCACCCCGCCACAGCCCCTGCGGCCAGGGCTGCAGCCTGGGGCTGCCCTGCTTGGGCATAGGCCCGGCTGGCCTCCTGCAGACAGCGGGCTGCTAGCTCAGGCTGTCCCAGAGCCTGGTAGCAGGCTCCCATTTTTGCCTGGGCTTGCCCCTGGTCACCGAGTGGCCGGTAGTGACCCAAGGCCCTGTGGTACCAAGCCAAAGCTTGAGGCAGCTTGCCCAGGGCCTGGTAGGCCAAAGCCACGTTGAAACACTGGTCGCCAGGACACCCGCCCTGCACCTTCTCTTGAGGTTGGGCTCGCAGGAGCAGCTCAAGGCCTCTGGCTGGGTCCCCAGTCTCCACGTAGGCGGCCCCCAGGTTGAAGGCACAGGCCCGGAGAACAGGGGTGTCCCGAGTTTGTGGGGCCTCAGAGGCCAGGATGAAGGCCCTCTGGAAGCTGGTCAAAGCTTCGTGGTTCCGGCCAGCCAGTAGGGCTCCGTGGCCAGCCCTGGTGAGGGCTTGGATGCTGGCCTCTTGTTGTGGCTGCTTTCTCTTCTTTTTCTTCTTGGAGGTTGAGGGCTCTGGCTCAGGCTCTTGGGGGGCATCCTCAGGGTTGGAGAAAGACATAGTGCTGACAATGGGGAGCAGAGGGGTCAGTATGTCACCCTTGGCTTCCTCCAAAGCAGGATCCCTCCAGCGTAATTCAGCTCCACCCCTGCCCTATTGTGACCTCAGGGTCTCAAGGACTTCTCTCTGCCATCTTACTTTGCTTCATCAATTCTCCTGGGGCCATATCAACCCTTACTCCAATGTCCCAGCTCATTCTTAGTCCTTCGGGACCCAGTTCAAGTAAGAGCGCCCTCCAGAAAGTCTGCTCCCCCAAGCTCCTGGTCCTCCTGGACTCCCAGAGAACCTGCGCCCGTGTCTCTCGCAGCACTGACCATGCCGGGTTAAGGTCGCCGACTTTCTGGTCTATCTCCTCTACTAGATCTGGAGCAGCGTGAAGGGGCTGGCACATAGTAGGTCCCCACAAATGTTCATCCAATGATGCAAGTGTCCCTAAAGCCACTGAGCTGTGCACTTAGAAATGGCTTAGCAAAGTAAAAGTCATATTATATATATGTTACCACAGTTTAAAAAATCCTCACTGAAGGAATAAATGGACAGACAGATGACCAGAGTATGCAGGGCCTCTCTCCATCACCTCCTTCACACTGTTCCACAGACACCCTTCGGCTCACAAGGACGGGTGCTCCTGCTACCTGATGCCAAGGTGTAGATCAAGGCAGTTGAGCAGACACTCGGTGAGCACCTGCTGTGTACCAGGAGCCACAGGGCACTAGGGACACAGAGCTGAACAGGCTATTGAATTGGCAAGGAGTCAGCTTGGCAGGGAGGGTGCTGTCTCTCCATTCACTGCCCACGCCCTATCTCAGGGGACCTCTTTCTCCATGGCTGGCTAGTTCTGGTCCCCCAGCACCCTGCTCTGGTCTCCAATATGCTTTTCCCCATTAGGATCTCTCCCCTGGAAAGGCAAAGCCTTTTCCTGAACTCTCCTCCCAGGAGCCGGGGAAAGGGGTGGCAAAGACTCAGGCCTGGGCTCTCAGCCCCTCCCCTTTCCTTCGCCCTTCCCCCTCTTTTTTAGGAGAGGCAGGAAGAGGTGATTCTCTCTTTTTTTTTTTTTAAATTTTTTTTTTTGAAGATTTTATTTATTTATTTATTTGACAGAGAGAGACACAGCAAGAGAGGGAACACAAGCAGGGGGAGTGGGAGAGGGAGAAGCAGGCTTCCCGCTGAGCAGGGAGCCCGATGCGGGGCTCGATCCCAGGACCCCGGGACCATGATCCGAGCCGAAGGCAGACGCCCAACGACTGAGCCACCCAGGCGCCCCGAGGTGATTCTCTTTTTAAAGAAATTCCCCCTGCAACTAAGAACACCTAGGAATCTTGCCTTCAAGGCCCTCATCCCTGGGGCATTCCTAGCTACCCCCACCAGGCCTTGGGGCCCCAGCCACAGGATACCTTACCTCCCTCGATCTTCTCTGCGGCTGGCTTTCTGGAATGGTCCCTCTGGCTTGGGTTACCTTGCCAAGCTCTGAGCTCAGAGCCCTGGGGTTACTAGACAACCAGGCACCGCCCTCCACTCCTAGGAGTTTTTTGATGGACAGCTCAGGCGCCCTATCTTAGTGCTGCATCGCTGACCGTGGTCGGGCAGTTACCTGGATCCCATCGCCCTTCCTGTCCCCTACTTCCCCCTTCACCCCTGCACACACCTCTCAATCTCCCACCGAAAGCAAGGAATCAAAGTGTGATGGCTTGTTACCAGTTACAACCTCAGGGATCGTCTGTCCCACACTCTCATTCTAGGGAGGAGAGGACCGGGCTCAGAAAGCTGGTGGGACCTGCCTGAGGGCACAGAGCAGCTGTGTAGCTGGGATCAGACCCCTGGTTTTCTGATTCCGGGCTAATTAGCCCGGGGTTCCTTCCACTGTGCTGTGATTGCAAGCTTTAATGGGGCCTGGGTGGTCCTAGATGTGAACGCTTTCACACACACCCAGACACACGTCCGTGTGTGCACACACACACCTACGCACTGTGCTTCTGTGGGGTACATTTCACATTCGGGAGCAGGGTTAAAGGTTGGTGGTCATCAGAAGAGTCTCTCGGCTCCCGAATCCTTTTCCCAGCTCTGCTGATCTACAACCTCCACGTTCTGCTTGATGAGAGGAGAGCAGGCCCCAGGACGACGGGCACCTACGGCGCTAACTCACGCAGGGTGGCCTGCAGCACAGAGCAAATGTCCTCATTTGCCGGCAGAGAGGTCTCTTTTAAGTAAGGAGGCCTTTGCCAGAAACAAAATTACAAGGAAGGGGGCGCCTGGGTGGCTCAGATGGTTAAGCATCTGCCTTCAGCTCAGGCCATGATCCCGGGGTCCTGGGATCGAGCCCCGTGTCAGGCTCCTTGCTCAGCAGGAAGCCTGCTTCTCCCTCTCCCTCTGCCTCTCTCCCTCCGCATGCTCTCTCTCTCTCAGTGTCTCTGTGTCTCCAATGAATAAATAATAATAAAAAAAAATTACAGGGAAGTCGCTAGGCCCCCCTGCACTGGGCAGCCTTTGCTGAGGGCCTGCTGTGGGCCCATACTGCGCTGGGTGCCACCGGCGGGGCCCACGGCCGAGGCGGGCCTTCTCAGCTGCCCACGGGCCGGCCTCCAGGACACCACCAGAGCCTGGCCAGGGCCGGGCAGCTCAGCCCATGGCCACTCAGCAGGCTTCCCTTAAAGGGAGAGATTTGGGGAGGGGGCAGGGACTGAAACTACGCTCGCCAAGTTCCGCTGACCTCTCAATGACCTAGGGATCGTTTCTGAATCATCTGCTTGTTTGATTTCCACTTTATTTATTTTTGTTTAAAGATTTTATTTATTTGGGACGCCTGGGTGGCTCAGTTGGTTAAGCAACTGCCTTTGGCTCAGGTCATGATCCTGGAGTCCCGGGATCGAGTCCCACATCGGGCTCCCTGCTCGGCAGGGAGTCTGCTTCTCCCTCTGACCCTCCCCCCTCTCATGCTCTCTCTCTCTCATTCTCTCTCTCAAATAAATAAATAAATAATATTAAAAAAAAGATTTTATTTATTTGACAGAGAGAGACACAGCGAGAGAGGGAACACAAGCAGGGGGAGTGGGAGAGGGAGAAGTAGGCTCCCCGCCTCGCAGGGAGCCCGATGCGGGGCTCCATCCCAGGACCCTGGGATCATGACCTGAGCCGAAGGCAGATGCTTAACGACTGAGCCCCCCAGGCGCCCCTGATTCCCACTTTAGGTGATGTATTCTTGCTACTGTCTCCTCACTTGGCTTCCAGGCTCCACTGTGTCCTGGCTCCTTTTCTTCCCTGTCTCCTTTGCTGGGCCCTCTGTCCACCCCTTGAACGCAAACAGTCCCCACCCCTCTGCCCTTCGCTCTCTTACTGTATAGACACTTCCACGAACCTTCCATCCGCTGCTCTGATTTTCCCACCAGTCATTTCTTTTTTTTTTTTTAAGATTTTATTTATTTATTTGAGAGAGAGAGAATGAGAGACAGAGAGCACGAGAGGGAGGAAGGTCAGAGGGAGAAGCAGACTCCCTGCTGAGCAGGGAGCCCGATGCGGGACTCGATCCCGGGACTCCAGGATCATGACCTGAGCCGAAGGCAGTCGCTTAACCAACTGAGCCACCCAGGCGCCCCTCCCACCAATCATTTCTAAATGTAGATTCTAGCCTTGGCTTGTCCACGCGAAGTTCCCGTTTCCCCCCATCTACCCATCCCCTGTCCCCAGTGTTAGCCGGTCCACCAGGAACCCGGTCTGTCAGCTGGCACGGCGGGAGGTCCGTGACCCTCTCTGCTCCTGGGCTCAGCCCTGCCCGCCGGGTCAGCCCCTGAGCCCTCTCTGCAGAGCGCCCACCCATCCCTGCAATGTCGCAGCCCCAGCCGTGGAGGAGGCACAGCTGTGGGAACTGAAGCCTGGAGCTGCACTCTCTGAGTCTGTGTCCTGGCCCCACTGGTTTTTAGCTGTGTGACATTCCTGAGCCTCAGTTCCCTCATCCGTATTACGAAGATCAAACAAGATGAGGCTAAATGAGGCTCCAGCGTACAATGAACACTCAGCGCCTGTCACTGCAGGAGTGGTGCCCAATGCGGCCCGTTTGCGAGAAATACATCTCCGCAGGCCCTGTTTCCAGCCCCTGTTGCCCTGGATGGTGAACACAGTGTGAGTCAGCTGGGATTGCCCCCTCCTTTCTCCCACGGTGGAGGCCAAGTTGAGTGCTGCATCCCTGTATGAGTATGAGATGCTAAGACTTGAGAGGGAAGGCCCATCGGGTCCTTAGCCACCTACTTACAATCCACCTGGCCCTCTCAGGCCCAGGGGCCCTCAATCCAAGTAGAAGGGGGGTAGCTCATCCAGGTCCTTCCTTTCTGGCTGGGTTGGGGGGTTTCTGCACATAAGGGCCTCATTACACAACTGTTGCCTGTCCTGGGCTGCCCAGGTCCTTCCCAGAAAGCAGGGAGTGGGACCTCTGTCACCAGGAGTCTAGATTCTCTCTACTTTCCTGCGTGGCGAGCAAAGGAGACCCTTCTGGTCTCAGGGAACGCCCACCCTCTTCAAACCCCACATCTCCTTCCATTTTGTCTCAGCCCTGAGTCTCCTCTGTTCCTCTGAAGGTTTGGATATTTTCGGTTTTCTACCCTTTCAAATCTCTCCCCTGAGGCTAGGAGCCTAGGCTGCTTTGCCGCTTGACTGGGGCATTGGTGGGTGGGAGGGAGGGCAAAAGGAGAAATACCGGATGGGGAGGCCTATTAGATAACATAGCAAAAAAAATTTTAGGGCAAGTGTCATCATGTTTTTACTAGTTCAGACCTGACTGTCTTTTGCTTGTGCTGCTACTGTAGGTCTCTGCCCCTAGCCTCACCCTGCTCCAAGCCCCTGCTGCAAAAGGAGTCCTCCTAACATACAAACCTGCCCTTGACCTATGTGGAAGGTGTCCTTGGGCTGTGGCTGCTCCTCAGCCCGCTGCCTGTGCCCCTCCAGGCTCTCGTCCCGCCTCTCCCTGACTGAGCTCTGTCTGTCTGTGCAACTGCACTGATTTTCATTTCCTGAACTCCCTCCTTGCTCTCACACGTGCTCTTTCGCTGACGGAAATGCCTCTCCTTCAGGCTGATGAATTCTTGCTCCCTCTCCAACCCAGATCAGCTGTCACCTCCACTAGGAAGTCTTCCTGCCCTTCACTGCCCTTAACCTCTTTGCAGCAGTGACCTCATCCCTCTGAATATCGCTGACCTCCAATGTATTTGACTTTATGTCTGTCATTCATTCCAGAACAGCAGGCTTTAGGGCATTAATTATGCTGACTTGTTTATTTTTATTTTTTCAGTAATCTCTACACCCAACGTGGCGCTCGAACCTACAACCTCCAGGTCAAGAGTAGCATGCTCTACCGACTGACCCAGCCAGGGGCCCCTAATTATGCGGATTTCTCTCCGCATCCGCACCATCTAGTTCAGTGCAAGGTGGCCTGCAAGCTAGCAGGAGCCAAGAAGGCTACAGGAGGCGGAGCGGCGTTCGTGGGAACACTAGGGGGAAATGATGGCGGCAAGGGCAGCCGAGGAGCCCTAGAGGAACAGGAGACCGCTGGGCGGGGAGCGGAAGGCTGCTGCCACTGCCCCCGAAGGCCTCCTCCTCCGCACCTGGCGGCGCTGCTGCCGTGGCGCCTGCGCTGCCTGGAACTACAAATCCCAGCGGCCCCCGCGGCTCGGGCCGGAAGTTCTGTCCGGCTGCGGCGACGGTGAGGGCGGCGGCCCGGCGGCGGGAGATTCAAACCTGGAAGGAGGAGGAACATGGAGCGGCGGAGAGCGGGCGCGGGCCCCGCGCTGTGTGAGTGCAGAGGGGCCGAGGAGGGCGGCGGGCCTGCGCCCCGCGGGGAGGGAGCCCCCAGTCGGGTCTCCGGCGGGCTCGGGTGGAACCGGGAGCGGCGAGACGCCCCCCGACTCCGCCGCGCTTCAGAGCTTCCAGAGCTTTCTCCCTCGTCCCCAAATTCCGGGGCTGGGCGAATGTGGGTGGTCTGGATGGCCCCATAAGAAGGCAGCAGTTACGGATGGCAGGCACGCTTGCCAGGCGCCTCCAGGGGACGGGACGCCCGGGGAGCTTGGCTTTCGATGCCGCGTTGAGGCCGCGTCTCCAGCGGTAGTGGGAATTAGCCGGGAAGCTTGTTTCCAGGGCACACTCCTCAGCCCTGCCCCGCGGCTTCAGCTCCAGCGGGTCGAGGCCCTTGTCTGCATTTGTTTTTTTATTTTTTTATTTTTTTAAAGATTTTATTTATTTATTTGACAGAGAGAGACACAGCGAGAGAGGGAACACAAGCAGGGGGAGTGGGAGAGGGAGAAGCAGGCTTCCCGCCGAGCAGGGAGCCCGATGCGGGGCTCGATCCCAGGACCCTGGGATCATGACCTGAGCCGAAGGCAGACGCTTAACGACTGAGCCACTCAGGCGCCCCGCCCTTGTCTGCATTTGTAACAAGCACTGTGGGCTTCTTCCCTCGCCCCAGGTCATCATGCAGGTGGTCCACGGACCGCACTTGCAAAAGCACTGCTTTAGAAAGAGACTGGGGCCAGGGATCGGACGGCAGAAAGGCTGCTGTCCGACCTTCTGAATGAAAGGCAAAGTCTCCTTCTTCCCGCCCTTCCCCTTTCTTGCCAGTAGGGTTCAAAACACAAAGTCCGTGTTCTCGCATCTGTTGAAGGAAAGCTAGTTCCAGACCTGAGAAGCACAGGAGGACCAACTTTTTCCAAGGCTCGTGTGTGTGTGTGTGTGTGTGTGTGTGTACAAAGCCCTGCCCGTCTCACACAGCCCTCAGTTCATAATTCTGAGGTGATGTCATTCGCTTACTGGTTTATTTTCCGTGCTTAGCAACCAGCGCTTGTTCCTTGTACACACCCTTATAGGAACTGATGGATTTTCTACAGTTGGCTGGTGCTTTCGGATCTGAACGTGGACGGGGTGTGTGTGTGTGTGTGTGTGTGTGTGTGTGTGTGTGTGTGTGTGTG
>NC_058408.1:2165443-2177554 GCF_002201575.2 Neomonachus schauinslandi | reverse complement strand
GTGTGTGTGTGTGTGTGTGTGTGTGTGTGTGTGTGTGTGTGTGTGTGTTAACTTGCTTAACTGCCAATTCCAGTAAGCCCTGCCCCTCGTCCAAATCATGTTGCAGGATATGCAATATAAGGACATAAGATAAAGAGTAGGATTAATATTAAGTGTTGGGTCAAAGACAGACTTGTCTCTCTTCAGCCCCTTATGTTTATTTCTTGTGTGTGTATGTGTACAACTTTCTCTCTCCCTGTCTGATTTTGTATTGTTTTCTCTAAGGAGACTCGAAAGGTGGGGGACCGTGAAAGGGGAGGAGAAAAGAAGGCTAAGGCGGAATATGTGTGCTGTCTCATCTAACGGATTTGGGGATCAGAGGATTGTCTGTATTTTATTTAGCTTGGAGATTATTTTCCTGCTCAGGTGACTTATACCAAAGCGGAGAGTAAAGATATCTTTGTGATCTTTTAAGATTCTCTGTCCTTCCACTTAATCCCAAGTGAGTGCCCTTTTCCACATGGTTCCCTTTGTTGAACTACCTTTCCCCCTTTCCACCTGTTCATTCTTTAAGATCCTACTCATGGGTAGAACCCTTTGTTTCGTCTGCTGCTTGCATCATCTGTGATTATAATCAAACCTGTCACTTTAGGAACTGGAATTTTTCCCTTATATGTTTTTATTCTCTAATGCTAATCTGTGTTTCTTGAGAATAAGGATCCACTAGCCCAGGGCCTGACAGATAGAAGGTAGTGCATGAATGAATGGTTGTTGAATGATGATTCCCAGTTGGTCCTGTTAGCCTAGCCTCTGGGAGGGGTCCAGGTCATGGAGAACTCAGGGGCTGTTAGGGATAAAATAAGGGGCTACGTTCCCAGCCGTGGAGGAGTCTGGACATCTGTGCTGGGAGCCCTGAGGGAAGGACTTGAAATAGATGGGAAGGAGGGGTCAGGAGATGGCTGGAGGGAAAGAGGAGGGAGCGCCTCTGACACAGGGGAGCCCCCTGTTAAGGGGTGCCGACCAGGGCAGCTTTATGGGATGCAGGCCAGAGATTGGAGCCAGGGGTGTCAGGAAGGGGGGGACGGATGTACGAGAGGTGCTTCAGGTCTCTGGGCAGAGTTGCCCAAGAAAGTCTGCTGAGAAGAAGCTTCGGTGCCATGGCCCTTTGTCTAACGCTCCTCTCCTCGACCTTGTCCCCCTTCACTCCTCAGATGAGCGCCTCACAGCTGAGGAGATGGATGAGCAGAGGCGGCAGACTGTTGCCTATCAGTACCTGTGTCGGCTGGAGGAAGCCAAGCGGTGAGCGGGGGCCTGCCCCTTCTGGTCCCCCCCTTCTGTTTTCCCACCCTGCCCACCCCAGGCACCTGCCCCCTAGCCGATACAGAAGGAGAGGGGTCCGTTCTTTTTTTTTTTTTTTTTTTTTAAGACTTTATTTTGTTAGAACAGTTTCAGGTTCAGCAACAAGAGGAAGATAGAGATTTCCGAGGTACCCCCAGCCCCCACTGTCAACATCCGTAAGCATGGCACATTTGTTACAACTGATGAACTCACCTGGACACGTAGTCTCCCCAAGTCCGTGGTTGACCTTAGGGATCACTCTTGGTGGTGTACATTCTGTGGGTTTGGACAAATGGTGAATGATATGTATCCACCATTATAGTATCTTAGAGTAATTTCACTGCCCTAAAAATCCTCTGTGCTCTGCCTCTTTGTCCCCCATCCCACCCCTTGGCAGTCACTCCTCTCTTCTATCTCCATAGTTTCTCCACAGTTGGAATCATACAGTACGAGCCTTTGCAGACCGGCTTCTTTCACTTAGTTGTGTGCATTTGAAGTTCCTCCATGTCTTCTCAGGGCTTGACAGCTCATTTCTTTTTAGCGCTGAAGGATTTTCCATTGTCTGGATGTACCGCAGTTTATTAATCTGTCACCTACTGAAGGACATCTTGGTTGCTTCCAAGTTTTGGCGGTTATGAATGAAGCTGCTGTAAATATCTGTGTGCAGGTTTTTGTGTGGACATGTGTTTTAATTCCTTTGGGTAATTAGCAAGGAGCATGATTGCTGCATCGTACGGCAGGAATATGTTTAGTTTTGTAAGAAATCACTAAACTGGGGCGCCCAGGTGGCTCAGTCGTTGGGCGTCTGCCTTCGGCTCAGGTCATGGTCCCAGAGTCCTGGGATCGAGTCCCGCATCAGGCTCCCTGCTCGGCGGGAAACCTGCTTCTCTCTCTCCCACTCCCCCTGCTTGTGTTCCTGCTCTCTCTCTCTTTGTCAAATAAATAAATAAAATCTTAAAAAAAAAAAAAGAAAGAAATCACTAAACTTCTTCCAAAGTGGCTGCAGCATCTCGCATTCCCAGGAGGTGTGACCGAGAACTCCTGTTGCTGCACGTCCTTGTCAGCATCCGGTGTTGTCAGGGGTCCAGATTTCGGTCATTCTAATAGGTGTGCAGTGGAATCTCATTGCTTTCATTTGCACTTCCCTGATGACATATAGTGGGGAGCATCTTTCCAGATGCTTAGTTCCCATCTGTGCATCTTCTTTGGCAAGGTGTCTGTGGCCCATATTTTAGTCAGTTGTTTGTTCTTTTTTTGTTGAGTTTTGAGTTGTGTGTGTGTGTGTGTGTCTGTTTTAGTAATCTCTGAGCCCAATGTGGGGCTCAAATTCATGACCCTGAGATCAAGAGTTGCATGACCTCACTGACTGAGCCAGCCAGGTACCCCATTCTTTGTGTATTTCAGATACTCGTCTTTTACCAGATGTATGTTTTGCAAATATTTTCTCCCAGAGTGTGTCTTGTTTTCTCATTCTCTTTTCTAGAACAGAAGTTTTTCATTTCATTTATTTATTTATTTTTAAGATTTTATTTATTTACTTGAGAGAGAGCAAGAGAGCACATGAGCAGGGTGGGCAAGGGGCAGAGGGAAAAGCAGACTCCCCACTGAGCAGGGAGCCCGATGTGGGGCTCGATCCCAGGACCCCGGGATCATGACCTGAACCCAAGGCAGACACTTAACGACTGAGCCACCCAGGCACCCCACAAAGGCAGAGACTTAGCCAACTGAGCCACCCAGGCGCCCCAGAAATTTTTCATTTTAATTAAGTCCAGCTTATCACTTATTTCTGTCAGCGATCGTGTCTTTGGTGTTGTGTCTCAAATGTCATTGCCCGGGGTGGGGGTGGGCAGGGAGTCGTTGCCAGCGGCACCCAGCTGGCTCAATCAGTAGAGCGTGCAACTCTTGATCTTGGGGTTATGAGTTCAAGCCCCAAGTTGAGCAGAGAGATTACTAAAAAAAAAATAAACTTTAAATTAAAAAATAAAAAGTCATCACCGCACTGAGGTCACCTAGGTTTTCCCCTGTGTTCTAGGAGTTTTATAGTTTGGCATTTTACCTTTAAGCTGATCCATTTTGAGTTGATTTCTGTGAAGGGTGTAAAGTCTACGTCTAGATTTATTTCTTTTGCATGTGGATGTCTGGTTGTTCAGCGCCATTTGTTGAAGAGACACTCTCTGCTCCATTGGATTGTTCTGCTCCTTCGTCAAAGATCAGTTGACTGTTGTTCTGTGGGTCTGTTTCTCTTCATTCTGTTCCACTGGTCTAACTTTCACTGAAAGCACACTCTTGATTACTGTGGCTAAGGTGGGCGTTGTCAGTCCTCCAACTTTGTTCTCTGCCTGCAGTATGGTGTTGGCCATTCTGGATCTTTTGGCTCTCCATACAAACCTTCGAATCAGTATCTTGATATCCACAAAATGGGAGTCTGCTTGGGATTGCACTGAATCCATAGATCCTTCCCGCCCATGAGTGTGGGGTATCTTTCCACTTAGTTTGGTTTTCCTTTGATCTTACTCATCAGGGTTTCATAGTTTTCCTCAGAGATCTTGTACGTATTTTGTTGGATTTATACCTAAGTATTTCATTTTTGGGGTGCTAACAGAAACTGTATTGTGTTTTTAATTCCAAATCCCACTTGTTCACTGCAGTGCATAGGACAGTGACTGACTTTTGTGTGTTAACCTTGTGTCCCACAGCCTTGTGTGAGGTTTTGTGTTGCCTTCTTTCAGATTTTCCACCTAGACGGTCATGCCGTCTGTAAGCAAAGACAGCACCACATCCTTCTATCCCCCTATATTCTTCAGCGCCTGTCTCTAAATGTATGAACGTCTGCTCACGTAATAACCACAGCACCATCCTAATACCCAGAGAAGTTATTCGTTAATCCTTGGAAGATCAACACCTGGCCATTTTCAAATTTTCCTGATTGTCTGGAAAAATAATCTATTTTTCAGTTGGCTTATTCAAATAAGGATCTAACAAAGCTCACATATTACATTTGGTTGTTGTGTCTCTTAAATCTTCTTTAATCCAGAATAGCCCCACCTCCCCATTGCAGTTCTTTATGTCACCGACTTGGTGAAGAGACTGGCTTGTCTGCCGTGTAGACGCCTTCCATTCTGGGTTTGTCTGTTTGCTTCCTTGTGTCCGCCGGCTTGCTCCTCTGTACCCCGTGTTTCCGCCTCTAAGGCAGCATAAAATGCTTCATTTTTTCCTTGTAATCCATAGTATATTTTTAACGGTCTCCAGAAAAGCAGGCAGCGTGGGGAGACAGGACAGCAGGTGTGTGTGGCCGGGAAGGCATAGAGCGAGGTGTGACCGGCTCTCTCTGAAGATGGAGGCTTTCCTGTAGGCGTCTCTGCGGGGAGAAGTTTGGAGGCCCCGTGCCCCCCGGGCCACCATCAGTAACAGTATGCTTCACGTATCCCCCCTACCCCCCGGCGTGCTCACACTCATCAGCTCGCGCACCCCCTGTGCGGCCGTGGCAGCTGCCCCCTGAGGCGGGGAGTGCGGCCGCGCTCTCTTCAGTTCGCAGGTTACACAGTGAGGCTCCGAGGGGTGTTGGGGGGCAGATGGTGTGCAAAGCTGCTCTTCCGATTCCAAGGGCTCTGGCCTTTCTGTCCCTTTGTGCTGCTCCCTCCCATCAACCCCGGGGGTCCCCCACGACCCCCGTCGTCATCAGAGCTGGGCTCTGAGCTGTGTAGACGTGACCTTCAGGCCTGGGTTCTCAGAAAACACGCAGAGTGAGAGCAGTGAGGGGTGGGGTGTGACAGTCGTGCTGACCACACTGAGAGACGGTCTAGCGTGCAACGGGTAAGGGCCTCCCCGTGGATGCACAGGTTCAGGATCTGTCAGGGAAGATTTCCAGGGGTGAGCAGGGGCTGAGGACTGGCCATTCCAGTGCTGGGGCGGCTTGGGGTCAGGTGGTAGCAGCCAGACCGCGGGCAGAGAGGGGAGCCGAGAGTGGGGGCAGGGACAGCGACAGGGACAGCTCCCTGACCGAAGCTGCAGCGTCCCCACAGGAGGCCCCTCTGTCGGGGTGGGGGCAGGTGCCGGAGTGGGTGGTAGGCGCTGTCCTGCTCTTGTGTTTTCAGCTGGATGGAGGCCTGCCTGAAGGAGGAGCTTCCTTCCCCGGTGCAGCTGGAGGAGAGCCTCCGGAATGGAGTGCTGCTGGCCAAGCTGGGCCACTGCTTTGCGCCCGCCGTGGTTCCCTTGAAGAAGATCTATGATGTGGAGCAGCTGCGGTACCAGGTGGGGAAGGGCGGTCTCTACCTTCCAGCCGCTTCCTCTCAAACTCCCCCTTCTCCTCAAGGCTGTGGCAGTAGGGTGACCGTATAATTTACTGTCCAGACCTGGACACGGTTGAGGATGAAAGGGGGCCCTATCAATCACTGCACGGGGCCAACAGGAGTAGCTGGGGTCCCTGGCCGGACACTGCGTGCGGGCTTTAGCAGCAAGGGACTCTTGCTAGGTGGGCCCTGAGATGCCCCAGGTAGGAGACTTCTAAGCAAGTTGACACTCAGAGGCTTGTGGGCTTTGCCACCATAACGGTACTCCCGGGCCCACTGCCCATTCCCTGCACCATGGCCAGCCCGGTCCAGCCCTTGTCTCCTTCCCGCCTCACCTCCGGACTCCCCTTTCCTCGGAACCCTTCCTGGGTTGTTAATCCCACATCTGTGCCTTCCTTCCTAAATGTCCTGCCAGCTCAGCCATTCCTGGCGGTTTCCATCTGTCCTGGGGGGCCAGGGGACGGAATATGAGAAACCAATAGGCCAGGGTCCTCTGGCTCCCTCTGCCCTCAGGCCTCCAAGCTGTGGTCTGGGCTCTGCCCACAGGGAACCCTGAGAACCATAGAAATAGATTCTCGTCTCTTCCCTTCCCTTTCAGGCAACCGGCTTGCACTTCCGGCACACGGACAACATCAACTTTTGGCTGTCTGCAATAGCCCACGTCGGCCTGCCTTCGGTAACACTGGGCCTCAGGATCGGGGTTCATCTTTGCTCTCCACCAGCCCCCAGTCCCCGCATGCATGCTTTGTCTCCCTGGGACCCTTCAGCCCTCACCATCCTGCGTCTCCTGAACAAACTTAATCAGAGGGTTTTGATGGCGCTGCCTGTCTCTCAACCATGCCGCTTGGCGCTGCCCCTCCTTCTGTGGGTGGGAGGCAAGTGGAGGGAGATGGAGGCTCCCTCACCCAAGCTGCAGCGTCCCCATTAGTGAGCGAGACCCCTGTGTGGCCCAGGAGATGGGCTCGCGTTAGCTGCCTTCTTCCCGCCAGTTTCAGGGCGTGAAGCAAGGGCACGCAGGCCACGTCCCCCAGGGGTGGACTCGGAAACCTGGGCCCCGGAGCCCTGCTGGACACGTCCTGCATGTCACCTGGCTCTTTGGACCTTACATGTTTCTTCACTGTAAAAGGGGCATGGTGATCCACGGACGGTTTGTCAGGAGGACCGGATGATCTGCACGGTTCCCTCTGTGAATTGTAGAGAACTGGCCACATTAGGGCACGCTAGGACTCTACAGTGTGTCTCTTCGGGGAACTGAGAGAGGAGGCGGCAGTAAAGAAAGGCTTGGTGGGAGGCAGGGGCAACAGAGGCGTCTGTCCTCGGTGAGGCGGGGACCCTGTGACGTCTCCTAGGAATCTGAGGTAGCCAAGAGGTTTTGAGGTTAGACCTCACTAGTCACCAGGGGGCACGGCCATGCCTCCGAGGGCCCCCGCTGCTCAGAGGCCTCTGGCTTAGAGGCAGGGATGAGTGCGCTGCCCCCTTCGTGGTCCCGGATAGCATGTGCCTCGTTGGGCCTCGGTGGGAGCATGGCCACCTGTCCGGTGAGAGTCCAAGGCGAGGGGCACCGCCTCGCTGTGTCTCTAGGATGTACGGGGGGCCTCTTTCTCCTGGAGGATACAGCCTGTGTCCTATAACCTCGACCGCCCTGCCTGTGTGTTTGGCTGGGCTTTGGTTCAGTATGTGGCCCCAGGGCCTTTCTTTAACACTGAGTGTGTGGGTGCAGTGCCGGCTGTAAATGGCTGGGGAGACTGACTGAGAAGCCCCAGGCAACAAAGGGGCACACAGCCCACCCAGGTGGGAGAGGAAGACCGTGCCTCAGCCCCTCTCTCTATGGCTGGTGCTGCGACTTTCCAACGGCAGTGACCTGCTGGCTTCCCCTCCAGACCTTCTTCCCGGAGACCACAGACATCTACGACAAGAAGAACATGCCCCGGGTGATCTACTGCATCCACGCGCTCAGGTGAGAGACCCCAAACTTTTGTCCTCCAGTTTCCTCTCGGTGGATGCAACCAACAGTTGGCAACAGATGTTGGAGCAGGAAGGAGAGCGGGTAGGCCACCAGGAGCACTTCTTAGGGGAGGGAGACTTTAGATTTTTATAGTTGTGTCTAGATTCATGTGTGTGTTTTTAAAGATTTTATTTGAAAGAGAGAGAGCGTGTGCACGCTGGTGGGAGGGGCAGAGGGAGAGGGAGAAGCAGACTCCCTGCTGAGCAGGAACCCCCCCCCCCCCACCGCCAACTGGGGACTCGATCCCAGGACCCTGAGATCACGACCTGAGCCGAAGGCAGACGCTTCACCAGTGGAGCTGCCCAGGCGCCCCTCGTGTGCATGTTTGTGGACACGTGTGTGTGTGGGGGGGACTCATGGGGGTGAAGAAAAGGGCAGCAGGGAAGGGTCTTCCACTTGTGACTGGGCACAGAGGAATCAGAACAGACCCCATCAAGAGTGTCGCGTGCAAGTCACTTAGTAGGAGTGGTGACGGCTGTCTGGTTCTACCCACGGCCAGCCATTAGCAACCAGTGGCTAAATCTTAAAGTGACCAAACCGTCCCTGTGTCTGCCACGTCGCCTCCTCCTGACTTCGTTTCCCACGTCCCTGTGCCTGGTCCTGCGGGTCTCTGCTTACGACGCCCCATCTCTGAACAGCTGCTACGGCCGTGCGTCCTTCTCTGGGGGTCCTGGTCACCCGACCTCTTGAGCATCCTGTCTCTCCTGTAGCACTTTTCTCAGGCTCACTTCCAATAATGCCACTCCCTGTGGATCGGGGGGCCTTGGTCCCCACGTCCAGGTCCCTGTGGCATCTCGTGCAGACCCATTCGTCCAGCGCGTCAACATAAATAAGCCCCAATGCCTTCCCTTCTTTTCCAGTCTCTTCCTCTTCCGGCTGGGACTGGCCCCTCAGATACATGATCTGTATGGGAAAGTGAAATTCTCAGGTGAGCCTAGCTCCTCCCCCTGCCGCTTGTGTGGGCTGGGTTTCGGGGGCTCTGGCCCTGAGGAAAGGCACGTGTGGTGTTGTTGCAGCCGAGGAACTCAGCAACATGGCCTCTGAGCTGGCCAAATACGGCCTCCAGCTGCCTGCCTTCAGCAAGCTCGGGGGCATTCTGGCCAATGAGCTGTCGCTGGACGAGGCTGCAGGTAGGGGCTGGGCTCTGCCTGCGGGGGTGGGCTCAGTGAGAACGGGAGGACTCTGGGCCTCAGATGGATTCTGGGTGCCTCTCATCAGTAGGCAGGGCTGCCAGGCCTCCTGGGTGGGAAAAGGGAATGACATCAGAGAGGCTGCGGCTGGCCGTGCTGCAGCAGTCTGGGGTTTGTCTGGCCTCCTGACCTTGTTTTTGCACCCCTCCCAGTCCACGCAGCTGTCCTTGCCATCAACGAGGCCGTGGAGCGAGGGGTGGTCGAGGACACCCTGGCTGCATTGCAGAATCCCAGTGCCCTGCTGGTGAATCTTCGAGAGCCTCTGGCGGCCATCTACCAGGAGCTACTGGCCCAGGCCAAGGCGGAGAAGGCCGCCAGTGCCCAGACCCCCGTAAGGAGGAGACTCGGGCGCTGAGCGCTGGGTGGCCCGGAAGACCTGCAGCGGACGGGACTCCTTTCCCACGCCCCAGAGTTGCTGAGGGAAAGTGTCACTTGTGGGTTCTTGTAGAGAAAGAGGAAAGCACCAGGGAGAATAATGAGGATTCAGAGGAGAAGGCAGGAGGGGGTTCTGGGGCCTGGATGTTTGGGGTGGGCTGAGACAGGGACGTAGGACTGGATAAGACCAACAGGAGATGCCAAAGGCAGGCCTGGAGCCCTGGGTTCCCCAGAATCCTGGCCAGACTGCCCTTTGGCTGGGGCAGAGTGGGGGGGTGGGGTGGGGGGAGAAGAGACAAACAGGGAGGAGCCCATGTCCCAGGCCTCGCTCTCGGTGCAGGATGGTGGAGAGAGCCGGGACGTGTACGATAGCTTCCTGACTCAGGCTGAGATCCAAGGCAACATCAACCACGTCAACGGTGAGAGAAGTGGGCCGTGAGGTCTTGGGGTGCTCTCGGGGTGAGCCCCCATATCGGGCAGTTTGGGGGTGACTCTCGCTTGGGCCAGCCCTCATGTCTCAGGGAAAGATCCAAGTCAAGAAGCAGCACATGCTGGGCTGTATGGCCGTCCATGTCTAGAGAGGCGGCCCCGTTGAGGGCGTTTCTGTTTGGATGGAGATCCACGGGGGAGGGCAGAGGCAAGAACAGACCTTCCAGCTCTTGGGGCCAGGGGCAGCCGGACCCAGTCCTTCTTGAGAGGGAGGTGTGAGGAATGGATGGGGGAGGGGGTGGGGGTGGGAGGGGCTGCTGGAAGGCTCAGGATGGAGGAGGCATCGGCCTGTTTGGGGCAGGACGTCCTGAGGGTCTGGGACGGTGCTGTGGGAAGGCTGCGAAGATCCTGCTGAGGGTTTGGGGCTGGGGCGGGGTGGGGGAGCTCTGGGCCGGTGGGAAGAATAGGGCTGGGCTTTCACATGTTGTCCACTCTGGAGTCTTGGTCTTTTGCAGTCCATGGGGCTCTAGAAGTTGTTGATGATGCACTAGAAAGACAGAGCCCTGGCGCCCTGCTGGAGGCCCTTCTGGACCCTGTGCTGGCCCTGCGAGGGGTCCGGAGGGACTTTGCTGACTGGTACTTGGAACAGCTGAGCTCAGACAGAGAACAGAAAGCACAGGTCAGGCTCCGGTACTGCCCCCTGCTTGGGGGTTGAGGGCTGGGGGCAGGCCTCTGCCTGGGCATCACCTCCGGCGCCCGCTGGTGTTCAGCAGTGCCAACTACATGTGCGAATGATTACATCACCCCAAAGCCTAATGGCATACACTGACGGGGGGAGCCAGGGGCAGCCCGACGGGCGGGACAGACTCCCCTGTTGCCGGAGCGGGGCCTCAGCGCGGCAGTCTCGTCTCCTCCCTGATGCGGCGTCTCTGTTGTCCGGGTAGTTGTGTCAGTGCTTGCCTGGTGAGAAGGAGGCAGAGGCTCGAGGTGGGGTAGTCAGGGGGTGCCGGGAGCCGGTTCACGGCCCAGGGCTCCGCTCGGCTTCACCCCTTCCCCTCCCCAGGAGCTGGGCCTGCTGGATCTTCTGGAAAAGGAGGAGGTCCAGGCCGGTGTGGCTGTAGCCAACGTGAAGGGTGATCAGGAACAAGCCAGTAAGTCTCCCCTGAGGCCTGGCCGGGCCGTCACTGCCGCCGCTGGCCCTGGGCAGGCTTCCGCATAGGGCCGTGCGGACCGCTGCCGGCGGGGGCCTCTCCCCCTCCCTGCTCGGCCCAGGCCGCCTGGAGGCACAGGACAGCGAGCTTCATGAAGGCCGTGGGGTCGAGATGGTCCATCCTGCGGGGCTGGCTCTGGGGCGGGTGGCTCTCTGCAGGGCACTTCCCCTGTGTGTGGCCACTTTCAACCTGCTTGAGGCCTTTGGCTTTTCCAGTGTAGTGATTTTCCAGATGAGAGAGAAACGCACGATCCCACTCAATTCCCCTTAAAGACACTGTGTGCAGATATAATTCTTTATTGGAGGAGCGTGTTGGTGACCGTGTCCCTCCCGGGGGTCAGCCCACCCACGGCAGGAGCGAGACGAGGCTGAGTGTGGGGCTGGAGCCCGTGGCCGCCAGGCCTGTCACAGCCGCGGGTGCTTCCTGCTGGCCTGGCCGCTTGCGGTCATCGGCTCTCCCGTTGCTGGTGCACGGGCCTGCTGTTCACGTCTTTGTGGAGCGTCTGCAGGCCTTCCTGGGCTCCTCCATCCATGCTTCAGCCGAGACTTCAGTCCCATCCACTCAGCCAGGCAGATGAGACCTGCGGTTCTCCCTTCCCTTCTCTGCCCAGACGGGCTGCTCTTCCCCGGCCACCCGGCCTGCCCCACCGCTGGGCCTCTGGTTGTCTGGGTTTCGTTTCTGCACACTGTCACCCATGGAGGGCGGGCGACAGCGTCCAGCGCGGCCTCCACTGCTTCCATGCTCCCCCGACGGCCAGAGCTCTGGGGGACGGAAGACAGCACTGACATGGGGTGACTGGTCTTCATATCCTCATTTCTCCCCGTAGATCCACCTTCTTGACGCCAGGGCCCAGATCTGGCATTTTCCAAGCCCTGGTGTTCGAGACCCCACTGATGCCCCATGGCCCTTTCAAGCTTACTCCTGCTCTTTGTGGCCCAACGGTTCCACTTTGGGGCTGGTTGCTTGTCCCTTTGTGCTGTCGGCAAGATTTGGCCCCTGGAGCCCCTGACTGACCCTTCTCAGCTGCGCTCCACAGTCCTGCCAGTCTTGTCCCCTCCATCAGGCGGCCACTCTGACCTGCCATGCTGCTCCATATCTGGGCCTGACAGGCTGCTTCTTCCAGCACCTTGTAAAGCCACCCAGCACCTCTTCCTCCTAAACACTTAGAAACTTCTTTTGAACCTAGCAGAAGGCAGAACAGTTGTGCTTTTTTTTTTTTTTTTTAAAGATTTTATTTATTTATTTGACAGAGAGAGACATAGCGAGAGCAGGAACACAAGCAGGGGGAGTGGGAG
>NC_058408.1:2146873-2165343 GCF_002201575.2 Neomonachus schauinslandi | reverse complement strand
GAGCCACCCAGGCGCCCTTTTTTTTTTTTTTTAAGATTTATTTATTTGAGGGGCGCCTGGGTGGCTCAGTCGTTGAGCGTCTGCCTTCGGCTCAGGTCGTGGTCTCAGGGTCCTAGGATCGAGCCCTGCATCAGGCTCCATGCTCCGTGGGAGGCCTGCTTCTCCCTCTCCCACTCTCCCTGCTTGTGTTCCCTCTCTCGCTGTGTCTCTCTCTGTCACATAAATAAAATCTTTAAAAAAAAAGAAAAACTATAGTCTTAAAGAAAAAAAGATTTGTTTATTTGAGAGAGAGCATGCGGGGTGTGGGGGAGGGGCAGAGGGAGAGAGTCCCAAGCAGACCCCCTGCAGAGCACGGACCCAGGGCTCCATCTCAGGACCCTGAGATCATGACCTGAGCTGAAACCCAGAGTCAGACGCTCAAGTGACTGGGCCACCCACGCACCCCAAGGCAGAACAATTTTGAAGAGCAGTTGCTAATTTAGCCAGGAGAGTGGGACGGGCCCTGGGTGCCCAGCCTGTGCAGCCCTCTCCCTCCTCCCCTGCAGTGCTCCAGGCCGTGTGCAGGATCAACAGAGCCATCCAGAGCGGGGTGGCCGCTGCTACCGTGAAGGCACTGGCGTGCCCCGAGGCCCGGCTGCCTGCAGTGTACCCCCACGCCCCGGCTGCGTACCAGCACGAGCTGACGGTGCTCCAGCAGCAGCGGGGAGGGGTGAGCCCAGGCCACACCCCCAGTGCAGAGCACCCTCGGCGGGCCTGGGGAGGGACGTGGGCCACCGTCCTTGCCGTCCTTGCCGTCCTTAGCGGGTCCTCGGTGCTAGAGCTCCTGCAAGGGTAGACCCTTCAAGTGGTAAAGCCTAGCCAGCAGACACTGCTCTACACACACTCCTTTAATCATCATTCAATGTTCCCTGTGAGAACATTATCGGGCAAGTAAGATTTCCGTTTTAGAGACAAGGAGAGTGAGATGCAGAGGCGGACACGGCTCCCAACAGCTGTAGCCGGCCGTGCTGGGAGCGAACGCAGAAGCACGGAAGCCCGCGCTGCTCACCGCTCTGTGTGGCCCCCCCGCCCCGTGTCCAGCCAGCGGGGCGGCCCTCCTGGGAGCTGGAATACACCCGAGGTCCAGATAGTCACAGGCAGGGAGAAGGGATGATGTCAGGGTTGGAGGACTTCAGACTAGGAAATGGAGGGAGCAGAGCTGGGAGTAAGTCTGGGAAGGCTTCCTGGAAGAGAGGAGCCCCGTGCAGAATCAGACCCACGGCAGGAATTTTAGAGCATGACTCTGGTCCTGGCCCTGAGGAAGGGCGCGGTCTCCACATGGGCGGCTGCCATCTGGGACGCGTGCTGGGAGGTAACTTCCAGCCCTGTGCCTCCTTGCCCTGTGACCTGTGACCTCAGGCAAGTGAGTGACTGGTCTGCCCCTCAGTTCATGAAGCGGGAGCAGTAATGTATTTAGCACATGGGCTCGTTGTGAGGATTAGAGTCACCGCACGCATTAGCCGTGAGCCTGGCGCGTAAGCCCTGCTGCTGGGGTTCTCCTTGCCGGGATCCTGTCTGTGGGGGACCGGACGGTGCTCCGGACATGCGGAGCAGCTCACGCCGGGGTTTGGAAAGGAGGAGAAGCCTGGGCCACCGAGTGGGGCCAGGGCCTCGGGAGTGTGGTGCAGCACAGAGGGGCCCCTTTGTCCTCCTCTCTGTCCCCCGGGGCCTTGCACACTTCCTGGTGCGTGCTAGGAACCAGCAAGGAGCCCACGGGGCTCACTGGTCGTGTGTGGGCCCTGGAACCCAGGGTGGGTTTAACTTCCATGACTATGGGCTCACCTGGGAAAGGGGAATCGTAATGGCACCTCCCTCCCCGGCCCGATAGGAAGACGAATGATACTGTGTGTGAGGCGCTTACCCACTGAGCACGCGGGGAGCGCTCTCGGGTATCAGGTATGGTTAGCCAGTGAGTGAAGGAGGCCGCTGGGGCTTGGGTTAGAGACCGGGATGCAGGGCCACCTTGAGGGCAGGATGGCGGTGGCCCCAAGCACTTTGCCAGCCCCGTGGGAATCGGCGCTCCCCTGTTGCAGGGGCTCAGCCATGAGGAGCTCTTTGTCGCCGTGGAGATGCTGTCGGCCGTGGTCCTGATCGACCAGGCCCTGGAGGCCGGGGACGTCGGCGGCTTCTGGAGCAGTCTGGTGAACCCCAGCACGGGCCTGGCCCAGGTGGAAGGGGAGAATGCTCAGCGGTGAGGAAGGTTTAACCCCGTGTCCAAAAGGAGGGTGGTGGAGGCAAGACTCGGTTCTGCGTGGAGACCCGCCTTCGGCGCTGTCCTGCGCTGGGCCTGGCCCCTCTCTGGGTCTGTTCGCAGCTCCTTGGCCCGGCCCGTGCCTCGTCCTGGGAGCGGGGCTCAGTCATCCCCCCTTCCTGCATGTTCCGCGCTTCCTAGAGGATCCTTGGGTGCCAGATACTGTCCCGGGGGCTGGGGAACAGAGTGAACAAAACCAAGTTCCTGCTCTCCTACAACCAACTTGCTAGTGGAGGGGGACAGACAGAAGCCAACACGGCAGGACTAGAAGGGAGGACGCCATGGCCCAAACCAGCCTGGGCCAAGGGGGTGAACGGTGGGGATGTGCTGGGGGTTAGGGAAGGCCCTGTTGGTAAGGGGGCTTTGGGAGAGACCTCAGGGCCTCTATGATTGCCGGGGGGCGTGCGGGGCACAGGCTCGGAGCCGGACGGGTGCTGGGCATGGCAGGGTGGAGCAACAGAGACCACGCTGTGGCCTTGGCTTTCCCTGTGAGTGAGAAGGAAGCCGGGGGGCTGGGGGGGCTTCAGCGCGGAGGGGCGGTCCGGGCTACGTTTGCCAGGCTCACTGGCTGCTCAGCGAGGACGGGCTCCCAGGTTGACTGGACAAGCAGGCAGCCTCCAGGCCGGTGTGAGGGACACTTGGCTGAGGGCGGGGGCCGTGGAGGTGGTGAGGGGGAGTCTGGTTTGGGATCTGACGGGATCTGGTTGTGTGTGGATATGGGCTGTGAGAGAGAGTGTGGTTGGATTTGACGCCAAGATCTTTGTCCTCAGAGGTTGGAGTGAATGTTGGCCGAAGTGGGCAGGACTGGGAGACATAGGCTGAACGGGGGTTCAGCTCAGGTCGGGTTTGGGGCGCTCCTCAGGCATTCACAGGGAGGCATGAGGGGGCAGCTGGTCTTCATGAGTGGGCTGCAGGTGTACTCTGGGGAGTCATTAGGATATGGTGTCTCGAGCCAGGAGGTCGGGATAGGGGTATACAGCCTGAGCGGTGGGAGGCTCGGGCATGTAGACGTCAGGGAGGAGACCAGTACAGGAGCTTTGAAAGAACGACCCACAGGGTGCGAAGAGCACCAGGAGCACGTGATGAGCGGGAGGCCGAGCAGTGTTCAGAAGTGCCCTCACTCCCGGCTGACGATGCCCCTGCTGCTCACCCACTCCTCCCCCTGCTGCCAGTTACTTTGATGCTCTGGTGGAGCTGCGACGTGCACTGGACGGGGCCGTCTTGAGCTGGAACGACCTGCAGGCCACTGTGCACCAGGTCAACGCCCAGGTGCAGGAGGAGACCAACCGTGAGTGGAGTCCAGGGCAGGGGGAGGCAGCTGGGCCTGCGTAGCCCATCCTTACCGTAAGTCTGGGCCCAGTGCCCACCTAGATCTCTCTTTCCCAGAGGTCCTCACGGTCAGCCTCATCAACGAGGCTCTGGACCAGGGCAGCCCCGAGAAGACCCTGTCTGCCCTCCTGCTTCCCTCGGCCGGCCTGGACGACGTCAGCCTTCCTGTCGCCCCTCGGTACCATCTCCTCCTCGTGGTGGCCAAGAAGCAGAAGGCCCAGGTGAGGTCTGAGTGGGCTGGGTTGGTCCCCAAAGCAGGAAGAGCATCCCCTGTAGGTAGAGCTGTGCCCAGGATGCACCCTGGGAGAGCCCAGTCTGATGACACAGTCCCTTCTGGGGGTGGAGGGCAGGAGGGGCCGTGGGGGAAGGTGGCCATTGGGCCGGGCCCTGCCCCGAGCTCCCGTTGCCAGCGTGCAGAGAATGGTGGGGCCTTGTAGGTGGCAAGAGCGCAGGCCTGGTGGCCAGGCAACCAGGCTGGACTTCCGTGCTGACACTTAGTGACCACATGACCTCCAGCAAACCCCTAATGTCTCTGAGTTCTGTTTGTTCATCCGTAAAATACTGCGCGTCCTGGTCCTCCATACCTTCCGGAAGGGGGGAATCACCCGCGTCGGAGAGCGTGGCGGGGTTCTGTGTGGCTCCGAGCAGTGCCGAGCAGTTGGGGGCCAGGCCTGCGGACCTGGCTGCTTGGGTTTGCGTCCTGGCGGCCAGCCCTGCATACGTCTCACACCGTTCACTCCCCTGCAAGCGTTTGCCGATAACGAACTTCTCTCCGGGTCAGGGCCGTCGGGGAGCAGGATGGCGGCAGTTCTAGCTAACACGGACTGGGCTCTTCTCTGCCCGTTGTTTGTGTGCTTGGCAAATGTGGGTTCTGAAGAAAGTGCTTTACTTTTATTTTTTTTTTTTTAAGATTTTATTTATTTATTTGAAAGAGAGGGAGAGAGCCTGAGCAGGAGCAGAGGGAGAAGCAGACTCCCTGCTGAGGAAGGATCCCGATGCAGGACTCAATCCCAGGACCCTGGGATCATGACCTGAGCCGAAGGCAGACGCTTAATGACTAGAGCTGGCGCCCCAAGAAAGTGTTTTAGAATGCTGCCTGGAACATAGTGTTCGAGCAAATGTCTATTTAGAAATTTCCCTCTGCTAATGAGGAGCATCGGGAGAGAGCAGAGTCTGGGGTTGGGGTTGGGTGAGGCACGGGAGTGGGGAACCCTGCCTGACCATGTGGCTGAGTGAGTCTGTGGTCGCATATAACCCAGGCACTGCCTGGTGCGGTAGAAGCGTTTAGAGCAGGAGTGGACAGACAGGGTGGAGGTCGGGGTCAAGGTCAGCCTGAGAAGGTGTGCATGGGGGCGCAGGGGAATGGGAAGCAGGGCCAGGAGGCGGGAGCCTCCAGTGTGGGCGTTCCCTGGCTGTGGCTGGGGCACAGGGGCAGGGAAGTGACCTGTTCGGAAGGCGGAGGATATTGAGGGCTTCCAAGGGTTCTGGGAGTGCTGCACCCCAGCCGAGCTGATGCTTGGCCAGCCTGAAAGCAGGCCAGGAAAGAACATTCTGAGCCGGCAGGAGCCCCGGGAAGTGACAAGGCCACGCCTGCACGTGGCAGGTGGAAGGAGCAGGCATGGCTGTCCCTGGGGCTCCTGCAGCCTGCCTGTACTTTGGTTCTCGTGCAGCCGAGCCTGGGGCCTGGGGCAGCTGGCCCGGGCTCTCATCATTCCCATCTCGACTTCCTAGGCGACCGGGGACCCCGGAGCCATGCTCTGGCTAGAAGAAATCCGCCAGGAGGTGGCTAGAGCCAACCAGGACACAGACGCTGCTCAGAGAAGTACATGGGCCTGGGGGCCCCGCAGGAGTCCAGGGGAGGGCTGGGGGGAGGGGTGTGGGCTCCACACTCAGCCCCTCTCCCTTTCAACCTCTGTGGGGAGGTGGGCCAGAACCAGAACAGGGCCTCACCGCTTGGCCTGGACGCTAGGTCTCCTAGCTGCAGCTGGGCAGGGAAGTCTCAGGGGCTGAGAGCTCACTCCACGCCTTCTGGGTGCTCGCCCCGAAGCGTGAGCATGGGAAATCAGGCGGTGGCCAAAGGTCCACCCCATCCTGTGCTGGTACCTGGAGTTCGGGGTCCCGCTGTCAGCTCCGGTCATGGGGGGCAGGAAAGACTGGCTGTGAGGACAAGTGGGCAGGACCAGTGCAGACACCGGCGTTCTGTGGGTCCTAATAGTGTCTGGGGTCCCTCTGTCCGTTTGTCTGTCTGAGTGACACGAAGGCAGGTGTCGCACTTCTTGGATTTTATTCTCCTCTGAAAAAACTGCCTTGAGGTTCTCTGCCTGCATTCTGCCTTTGAGCTTCTGTACAAGAGACCTGAGGCTGTCCTTTGACCCAGCCCCAGCCAGCTCCATGCTTCCTCCTCCAGGAAGCCTTCCTCGACTGCTGCCTTTTCCTCCAGGCACAGCTGTATGCTGCTGTGTTCATCTGGGTCTGCACCCATGCTCGGATGTGCCCTGTCCCTTCCCATCAGATGGGGGGGGTTGTGTCCCCCTTTTTTGAATCCCTCCCCCATGGACAGGACAGGGCCCAGGGGAGGGACTTGGGGAACGGGTGAGGACCAACCACTCCCTCCCGATGCCCCTGTCAGTGGCTCTCGGTGTGGCCGCCATCAATCAGGCCATCAGGGAGGGCAAGGCAGCCCAGACAGAGCGGGTGTTACGGAACCCCACCGTGGCCCTCCGAGGGGTGGTTCCCCACTGTGCTGACAGCTACCAGCGGGTCCTGGAAGAAGCCATGGCAAAGAAGCAGCACCCAGGTAATGGCCCGGCCTCACCCTCTGTGTCTCCGCCGGCCCCCGCCGCCGCCTCCGAGCCTTCTCTCCTCACTTGGCTTCTGCTCAGCAGACACTGCGCTCTGGGTCCGACACGACATGAAGGACGGCTCAGCCTACTACTTGCACCTGCAGACCTTCCAGGGGACCTGGGAGCGGCCCGCTGGCTGCCGCCTGAATAAGTCCCACCTGACTCGGGAGGAGATCCAGGTTGGCAGAGGCCCTGCGGGGGAGGGGGCGGGGGACGGGGCCCCCACCCACCAGGTGCCACAGGCTCTCTCCCGCCTGCAGTCGGCCGTCACCAGGGTCACCGCCGCCCACGACCGCCAACAGCTCTGGAAGGCCAACATCAGCCTTGTCATCCAGCTCCAGGCCCGCCTGCGCGGCTTCCTGGTCCGGCAGGCGTTTGCGGAACGCTCCCACTTCCTGAGGACCTGGCTGCCGGCGGTCATCAAGATCCAGGTGGCGGGCTCTGGCCTTCGAGATCGTCAGGGCCGGGCTTATCTGAGCTTCAGGGCTTCCTTCCTGCTTGCTTTTTGCTGAGTGGAGGGGGATGACCTGGCCTCAGCAGTAGGGATTCGGAGCGTGCTGTCTAGAGTCTGGATTGCCTGGCTTTGGGTCCCAGCTCCGGCACAGGCAGCCGTGTGACCTCGACAGGCGCTCACTCGGCCCGTTTCCCCACCTGCAGAATGGGCGTGCGAACATTGTAGCACCCCGTGTAGGTTTGTTGTGCGGGCCTCTGAACGGTGCCTGGCTGGCAGGCGCTTACTGTCACCTTCGCTGTCCCCAGAGCAAGAGCCCTTCGTCGCCTCCCTGTGGGGAGGTGGGAGTGACATTTAGTAAGCCCACGATGGGCTCCAGGTACGAGGACCTCCTGAGCTGGGTAAACAGGACAGGGTGGACCAGCCCGAGGCGAGGCGCTCCCTCTTCTCTCCCTCTGGCCCTGTGGCTGGTCCAGTGTGGCCGCGGGTGGAGCCCATGAGTAACTGGGAAGATGGGCTTCAGGCCCGCCCGCTTTACAAGCCAGGAAAGATGGGAGTTGAGCAAACAGACCCCAGGTAGATGTGACCTGAAGGCCGCGCGGCGCAAAGGTTCTTTATTGACTAAACGTCTGCAAGGATGCCCCCTGGGCTGGGCAAGGGCAGGAGACCGATGGGACACATGAGTGACCACAGCTCCCCCAGCAGGACCTGGAGCACAGCTGACGTTAGATGCTGTGATGGTGGGGACAGGAGGGCAGCCCCAAGAGCCCGGGGGTGGGAGGACGCTGCGCGGGCGGGCATGTAGCCCTCAGGAACGAGCCAGCGGGTGCAGGGTAGTGATTGGGGGCTCAGGCTTTAGAGTCAGAGGCTGGAGTTTGCCCCCTCGTCCTCTCGCTTCTGGGTCATACGACCTTGGGCACCTCTCCTAAGCCTGCTCCAACACCATTTCTTTTTCACAGCGACAGTCCTCACCTCGCGTGTGGATTGTGCGGGCTCAGCGGGAAAGTACACGGGACGCTGAGTGCGGTGAGCCCTCCGTGGGTGGCAGCCATTAGAACGTGTTAAATTGTAGGGCGCTGGTCCCAGGACTCAGTACAGAACCTTGGTAATTAGCATTTAGTGGTCTGATCACGGAGATGCCTCCCTCCTGAGCTTGGACTGGAATTTCACATGCAAACTAAAGAGCTGAAACGCCACAGCGGGAGAGGGCGCGGGGTCAGAGGGCACGTGTGCCACCAGCCCTGGGGCTGTGCGGGCTCTGGCCTGGGTCCTGGCAGAGGCCCGGAGCCTCAGGGAAGTAGGAGTCAGAAGTGGGGCTCCCGGAAGCTCCGAGCCCGGCTGAGCTGCACATCAGGTCCTGACTTCTGACCGGTCCAGACTGGGAGGCCTCTTCTCTAAGGGGGAAGAGCTGAGAGGGGTCCCCTGAGAGGGACAGCCGCGCCTGGGCAAGGAGAGGAAGCAGTGCTAAGGAAACGCTCGGGTGGGGGCGGGGGGCTCCCTGGCCCCAGGCTCTAGGTGGACAGCTGCCATCCCAGGCCGCGCTGCCTCTTACATCCTGTCCCAACAGAGCGACGGGGTCAGCCATGGGGTGGAATGCGGCCAGCAGAGCGGCTTTAGGAAGGGCTGAGAGGACTGTTGGATGAACGGGGATGCTCTGAACACGCCAGTCTGCTGCAGTGTCCGCGGTGGAGGACCGTGCAGGGCCTGAGTGCCCAGGAGATGTTTCACGTGGGCCCGAAAAGACAGGAGGGATTGCAGGGGTCAGGGGCCAGAGCGTCACCACGCACATTTAGAAGGAAGTGCAACCTCTGAAGAGGCTGGAGTCACTAAGAAGGAAGGGACCACCGGAGAGTCGTGTGGGGTCAGGTGGTTGAGAACTTAGGGAAGCTCTGGGGCTGAGAGACATAGCCCAGGTGGTTCTTGAGGAAAACTGATCTCACAGGAGCTTGCTGTGAAAGGGGCGAGGCCCCTAAGGGGGAGGGGAGCCTCCAGGTTTGTGTTTTAGAGACCAGAGTGGGTGTGGTTTACAGAGGAGCCGGTCATCCCAGCCCCTGAGGGCAGACCAGCTGGGGCGGGGCGCCGTTGGGGGCAGGCTGGCGGGGGTGGGGTGCTGGCGAGGCAAGCAGCGTGAGCTAGGGGAGCCTCCGCGGCCTGCGGCCCACACGGCCTCAGTAGAGGTGGGCTGCGAGGTTCTGTGCCTGCCCACGCCTTCCGTCCGAGCCCCGTGTGCCTCCCCAGACTGCACATGAGTGCATCTGGGGGGACCTAGTGCGTGCCCTGAAGTCAGCGTAGACTTCGTTAACATCTTTACAGCTTGGGTCTTCCAGTTGGGTTCCGTGACGGTGCGTGGGGTGGATTGCACGTGTGTGTGTGTGTGTGTGTGCTTGCATGCGTGTGTGTGGGACCAGGGAGGGTGCTGCAGAGTGTGCTTGGCTGGTGCGGTCTCCCCGTGAGGGTAGCCATACTCTGAGAGTGGGGCTGGTTTCCCCTCCCCCTCCCCCGCCCCGCGCCCCCCGGGATGGCCTCTCTGGCCGGCAGGGGCCAGCGGAGATCGCCCCCTCTCCTGTCCTGACGCACAGGCTCACTGGCGGGGTTACAGGCGGCGGAAGGCGTACCGGGAGCGGCTGCGGTATTTCAGAGCAAACTCGGATGCTGTGATCAAGGTAGCTGCCGCTGCCGCGGGGAGGGGGGAGGCTCCTGTCTCCCGAGGGGCCTCCGAGCCGATCGTTAGTCCTCTCGCCGCCTCTGGAGATGGCTGGCCCGGGTCCGAGGGCCGGTGCCTGAGCATGCAGCTCAGAGGCAGCATGTGTCCTCAGATCCAGGCCTGGGCCCGGATGTGGGCAGCTCGGAGGCGATACCGGAGGCGTCTGGGATACTTCCAGAAGAATGTGAGTGCATCCTGCTGCCCCGTCCCCATGCCCAGCCTTCGCCCAGGAGAACCAGGCGAGGACAGCCAGTAAGCCTTTCCCCACCTGCGTTCGCGGCAGGTTAAGTCCATTGTGAAGATCCAGGCATTCTTCCGCGCCCAGAAGGCCCGGGATGACTACAGGATGTTAGGTACGCTGCCTGGGCCCCTCTCTTCGCTGTGAGTAAACTGCCCATTCTCCCTCCTCTGCGAGTGCATGGCTTTCGATAGTCAACAGGGCAGAGGTTATGCCACTCCGTGGCTTACAACTGGGCTTTGGAGAAGTTGTCTGTCCTTCTTGAGCTCCTTCCTCATCAACAGCTGATGCTTGAGCAAGCCTTGAGCAAGCCTCTGGACCCGGGGTGCATGTGGGAGTGAGGACATGTGCTCTGCCTTTGGGGATCCCTCAGGCTGGAGGGAGAGACAGGAATTTCCCTGGAGTCGGGCAGGTCTAGATATCCCTCCCGGGGCCGCACAGCAGGAAAAGAGAAGGTACGAGACGTCTGTACAGGAACGTCGTCGAATAAGGGCTGTAGCCAAAGCCCCCGCCCACCCCAGAAACAGCCTGGTCACGGGGAAGGCTCCCCTCGGCAGGTGCTTGCCGTCCCGGGCTTCAGTGATCTCCCCATTGCTGCCACCAAAGCAAACAGGGAAGGGTCTTCTCCCCCTGGAGTCCACGCCTTCTTGCACTTTGCCTTCTTGTGTGGCCCGGAGCTCCCCCAGCTCCGTCCCTCTGTGGGCCCGCATGCGTGAAGCCTTATACGGTGCTGGGACCTCAGTGCCAGCAGCAAATGGCACTCCCTTGTCCTGTCCCTCAGTCCCCTTTGTGGGGTGTGCATCTAAAGCCTCACACAGGTCCTGGGCTGCTTTCGGCTCCTGTTTTTAAAGACCAGAAGCCCAGCCTCGGAGGTCCTCCTCTTTGTGAGGTGGACCCAGGGTCCATTTCCAAGTTGGCCTCCAGCCCTTGGGTTCTGTAAGATGTGGGCCTTTTCCCTTCTGGGCCTGAGGCGACACTCATGGGCTTCAAGTAGAATGCACGGCACCGGCTACATGTCCTTAACCACTCTGAGCCTGTCCTGCCCATGGGGTGCCGCCAGTCCCTCTCTGACTGTGGGCACTCAGCCCATCTGAGGAGCAAATTGGAGTAGGGGTTCGTCAGAGGGAGCTAGGGCTCTGACCTGGGGCTGGGAGGTCTCTGGTGTGGGCCCTGGTTGGGGGCAAGCAAGGGGTGGACCCCTCATCCATCATACCTGGCTATCACCTAGGGAGCTTGGGGACAGGACTGGCTTGAGGCATTCCACTGCCCCCTTGGCACAAGCAGAACCAGTTAGAAAAGTGCTGGGCGGGCGCCTGGGTGGCTCAGTTGGTTAAGCGACTGCCTTCGGCTCAGGTCATGATCCTGGAGTCCTGGGATCGAGTCCCGCATCGGGCTCCCTGCTCGGCGGGGAGTCTGCTTCTCCCTCTGACCCTCCTCCCTCTCATGTGCTCTCTCTCTCTCAAATAAAAAAAAAATAACAGGGCGCCTGGGTGGCTCAGTCGGTTAAGCGACTGCCTTCGGCTCAGGTCATGATCCTGGAGTCCCGGGATCGAGTCCCGCATCGGGCTCCCTGCTCAGCAGGGGGTCTGCTTCTCCCTCTGACTCTCCCCCCTCTCATGCTCTCTGTCTCTCATTCTCTCTGTCTCAAATAAATAAATAAAATCTTTAAAAAAAAAAAAAGAAAAGTGCTGGGCGTTGGGGACCTGTTGGCCTCAAGCAGGATGGGGACCAAGGGCTAGTAACCAGCAGGGGGCTGGCGAGAAAGCCTCTGGGAGGGCACCGCCAGTCCTGACACCTGTCCCCTTCCCGCCAGTCCACGCACCCCATCCCCCTCTCCGCGTGGTATGCAGATTTGCCCACCTCTTGAATCAAAGCCAGGAGGACTTCCTGGCTGAGGCTGAGCTGCTGAAGCTCCAGGAGGAGGTGGTCCGGAAAATCCGGTCCAATCAGCAGCTACAGCAGGACCTCAACCTCATGGACATCAAGATCGGCCTGCTGGTAAAGAACCGGATCACCCTGCAGGTGAGCGGCCAGCCCCTCCTGCGTCCAGCCGCTCCCGGGGACTCGCTCCAGCAGTCCCTGCCCTTCCGGTGATCGGTGGGGGCCAGTGACCGGGCGGATGGAGCCTTGCTGTGAAATGAGAGCGCCTGCCTCTGCTTCTTTGTCATGGATGTGGGCTGCCCGTGTGATCTCGAGGTCTGTTTCCTCCTTGGGAAGCAGGGAGAGTCCGAGTGCGCACCTTGCCAGGCCAGCGTAGAGGTAGACACGAAGCTCCTCCGACAGTGAATGGGCAGGCAGACGTGCAGCGATGGGGAGGAGTGAGAGCTCCAGCTCAAGACAGCAAAAACCCACAGACATGACGTCAGGGCCTGGAGACCCGGTTCTCTGCGGGGACTCCCCCTGTGAGAGCGGAGGAGCTAGACCGAGTGTCAGGGTGGCTGGGGTGGGGGGCCCTCCGCGTCCCAGAACTGTTGATCTCTCGCTCGTGCCGTGAATGCCTTGAATGGCAGAAAGTCCCGGCTCTTCAAGGTGCTGATGCTGACCGTCCGCTCCGCTCTGTGCTGGCCCACCCTCCCCCCACACCCTCCCCACCCCCCCCCCCCCCCCCCCCGGGGGGGGTGGTCTCCCACTGCAAGAAGCTGACCAAGAAGAACAAGGAGCACCTGGCGGGCATGATGGTTCTGGACAAGCAGAAGGGACTGAAGTCGCTGAGCAAAGAGAAAAGGCAGAAGCTAGAAGCTTACCAACACCTCTTCTACCTGCTCCAGGTGAGGAGAGGACCCCACCATCCCTGAAGGGTCTGGGGCCTCGAGGCCTTTCTCTCCACATACGGTGTCCTTTTCCAACCCTAATGCCTTGACCCCAGAGACAGAGACAGTGCCCTCCTGTTTGTCCTCCGAGGAAGCTCCTGGCAGGAGAGACTTTCTTTGTCCGATCGCTAGTCCTGCAGGCGCCTCGTAAGCCACTCCCGTTCCCCCGCTGCTTGCAGACACAACCCATCTACCTGGCCAAGCTGATCTTTCACATGCCGCAGAACAAAACCACCAAGTTCGTGGAGTCAGTGATTTTCAGCCTGTACAATTATGCCTCCAGCCGCCGCGAGGCCTACCTGCTGCTGCAGTTATTCAAGACCACGCTCCAGGAGGAGATCAGGTAGGCTCCGCACGTGCCGAGGGACGCGGGGGGGATGGCCGGGCTGCCGCTGCGGGCTCCTTCGCCCAGTGAGAATTTGCGGAGGTTGGCGGGGAGAAACGGAATCAGAAGACCTCTTTTCTCAGCCTCCTGAGGCCCGGAGGACCTCTCCGAGGACAGATGGAGGGAGGCCGGGGCGGAAGGTTAGCGCACAGGCCAAGATCCAGCTGTTGGGACCTGCCTTCAGAGGAGGCATCCAGAGTGGGCTTTGAAGAGCCAAAATCTCAAGAAGGAAGCACAGCTGTTTGTCCTACCCAGAGGCAGGAGACCAGCTTCCGTGACCTCTTGAACCGTAGGTCAAAGTTGGAGAGGCCCCAGGACATGGTGACCGGCAACCCCACGGTGGTGAGGCTGGTGGTGAGGTTCTACCGGAACGAGCGGGGCCAGAGTGCCCTGCGGGAGATCCTGGGCAGAGTCATCCAGGATGTGCTGGAGGACAGGACGCTGAGCATCCACACTGACCCCGTTCACCTGTACAAGAGCTGGATCAACCAGAGCGAGGCCCAGACCGGACAGCGCAGGTGAGCAACGGCACAGGGAGAGCTCCCTGGACCGGCTTGCTCTGGGGCCTCCCGGGGGCAGCGTATCAGTGAGCGTGCGGACGGATGCAAATCGGCCGGCCGCCCTATCGGATGAAATAAAGTAGCCTTTTCGACCCCCCTCTGGTAATTTACATGGAGCTGGTGTGCTTCACACAAAATGAACACAGATGAGTATGCAAATGTGTTTAATTGCCATGTCCTGCTTGCAAATGATACGTCCAATTGGCCAGGAGTTGGGACCTGGACTCCTTATTGACAGGGGATAGCTGAATGTTCAGATTTCCAGATAAGTAGACCAATAAGGCAGCGGCGGCTGGGTCGGGCCTGTAGATACGGGGCGTTGCTCAGGTGCGTGGGTCCCTAGGCAGTAGGGCCGCCGAGGAGCAGCCCGTTCTGGGGGCTTCTCCTGTGGCATATGGGCTTATAGGTCGTCTTCCCAATTGCCCCAACTGCCAAAGACTAGATGCAGGGTAGCCGTGGCCTCCAGCTCCCCTGAGGAGTCCTCTACACACTGCGGCTTGTCCATCCGTCCTACTCTCGCCCACCCGCCATGGGCCCTGCAACTCTTTCTTCTTCACCTTCCACCCACGTTGCTCCATTCCTTCGGAGACCTTTCTCTTGGTCTGGTCTGGTCCCCTTGAGCACGCTGGGCTGCCCTTAGTGTGGGTGTGCATGTGGGTGTGCACGTGTCTACGTGTGCGTTTGTGTGCATGTGCGCACGTGCGTCGGGGGGGTCCTGCTATTAGGTAAAGAGTTCAGGGGGGTGGGGCTTCGGGAGGGGAGGCTGTGGGAGGGGCTCTGGCTGATACCTTGGCTCTCTGCCCACAGCCACCTCCCCTACGATGTCACCCCAGAGCAGGCCTTGAGCCACCCCGAGGTCCAGAGACGATTGGACATCTCCCTCCGCAGCCTCCTTGCCATGACCGACAAGTTCCTTGTGGCCATCATGTCCTCTGTGGAGCAGATCCCGTACGTGCATCCGCCCCGCCCCAGCCAGGCCTCTGGGAGCTGAACCCTGGGAGGTGGAAGGAGATTGAATTTGTCGGTGGCACATCCATAATAGGAATCGTGATAATAAAGTCTAGCACGTCTGGATATCACTGTACCATTATACGCTACTTCCACAAACATCATTTCACTAGATTCTCACAAAAACCCAGAGCTAGAGAGAGTAAAAACGCTGGCCTCGGTTTTCCAGAGCAGGGGGCAAACCTGCAGGGGAAGGGAGTCTTGTAAGCCGCCATCTGGTTCGTGGTGGAGGCAGGACTGGAGCTCCTACTCCGGTCCCTGCTTGTCCTCATGTCCTGCCTGCAGACCCTCCCAGCCCCTCCCGGGTGCTCTGTGATGAGACAAGGCTGGCCTCTTCGGAGGCTCCCGGGCCGTCCTGAGACATGGTTCTGGCTGTGTCACATGCCCAGGGGACAAGCTGAAGGTGCCACTGTGGGGGAAGGTAGGCCAAATCCGGGGCTCTGGGGTGTCCCCAGGGGACACTGGAGAGAGGCAAAGCCGAGGCCCTCAGGCCAGGCCGCAGGCTGCACACCAGCCCCGGGTACTGGCTGTGGATAGTGGGGGGCCAGTGCGCCAGGCCCGGGCAAGTAAGGAGGCAGCACTTGTGGGCACTGAGCTCTGGCAGCATGGCGGGACCACAGCGCACGCACACGTTGTCCCCAGGTACGGGATGCGGTATGTGGCCAAGGTCCTGAAGACCACTCTGGCAGAGAGGTTCCCTGATGCCTCGGAAAACGAGGTCTACAAGGCAAGTGCCATCTGTCCTCCCCAGATTCCAGAGCTCTCCTTTGTCCTCCTGGTGCCTGTGAACCCCTGCACTGAGACAAAAGGATAGAAAACCCTGTGCTGTAAAAATCCCAGCGGGACGGCCTTCTCCGCCCCGGCTCAGCAGCAGGCCTTCTGCTGGCAGGTGCAAAGGCAGCTGGGCCGTGAGCGAACAGGGCGGGAGCCCTGGACTTGTCAGGAGGTCTGGGTTCCGGTCCCGGCTCCTGCTCACGTTTTGCGGTGTGACCTTGAGTGGGTGTTTCGTGGAACATGACAGGGTTGGCCCACGTGGTCCCTCCCAGCCACGGGAGCTGGGGAGTGGGGCAGGGGTGCCAAGGCAGACCCCAGGGCGCTCCTGGGATGGTTTCCTCTGCCCTCAGGTGGTCGGGAACCTCCTGTACTACCGCTTCCTGAACCCAGCCATCGTGGCCCCCGACGCCTTCGACATTGTGGCCATGGCCGCAGGCGGCGCCCTGGCCACCTCCCAGCGGCATGCGCTCGGGGCTGTGGCTCAAGTCCTGCAGCATGCTGCGGCGGGCAAGGCCTTCTCCGGGGAGAGCAGACACCTGCAGGCCTTGAACGACTACCTGGAGGAGACGCATCTCAAGTTCAGGTCTGTCCCCTTCTCCTCCTCCTCCTCCTGCCTTCTGTTGTGCCCCACCTGCCTCTCTGCAGTTCTTGAAGAAGCGTCGCATGGAGGTGAAGCGTGTAGTTAGCGAGCCGGAGGGTGGATTGTTGGAAGGACTACCCAGTGGGCTGGAGAGGACCCTGGGGGGGCGGGGGGGCCTGCTGGGCACTGCGGGGGGGAACAGCATGGGGGGTGCTGCCTGCCCCACCCCTCCCATACCCTTCCTCTGGAGATAGGAGGTTCGTGTGCCGAGCCTGCCAGGTCTCGGAGCCAGAAGAGCGCTTTGCGATGGACGAGTACTCGGACATGGTGGCTGTGGCCAAGCCCATAGTGTACATCACCGTCGGGGAGCTGGTCAACATGCACAGGGTGAGGGGTGCAGCCGGGGGTCGCTGGGGGGCCGGCCCTCGGAGGAACGCCCCACTCGGGCCTGCATCTGCTGGGCTGCTCTGACCTGCAGCTGCTGCTGGAGCACCAGGACTGGGTCGCCCCCGACCACTGCGACCCGCTGCATGAGCTCCTGGAGGACCTCGGGGAGCTGCCCACCGTCCCTGACCTCATCGGTGCGTGCCGTGCTGGGCCGGGGGGCCGGCTGGGGGGCCTGCAGGGAGGATGGCAGGCGGGTGAGCACGCCCGGCCTGGAGTACTTGTTAAGTCGGGGATGCGAGCCAGGGAGCCTGTCGGCGCGCGCCCCTCCTCTCTTCCCCGGTCCTAAGATGGACACGTGGACATGGGCTGATAGGAAGAAAGGGGACAGACAGTAGGGGGACCCAGTGCTGTCATGGAAATGGCCGACCAAATCACGTGAGAGAGACGTGGATGGATGCGGGTCTGTTTTGAGTCTCTAAGGGTTTCTGACAGGAGCTGTGGAATGAGAGGAACGGTCCAGGGGTGGAAGGTCAGGGTGGGGGTGGTGACAGGTTGGGAGCCGGAAACTCCAGGCCCCTGGTCCGAAGGTGTTGGTCGGAGGCTGAGCTCTGGGCGACAGCCCTCCCATCGGTGCTGAGGGCTGAGGGCCGAGGGCCAGGGTGCCGCCTTGCACAGTGTGGACACGCTTCTCCCGGGCTGGAGGTGCACGGGGCAGGCGGCTAGCATGGCTGTCCGGGCACGTGCACGCACGCTGGTCTCATCCGTCGCCCCACCTCAGGGGAGGGCGTGGCCGCAGATGGGAGCCCGGACCTGAGCAAGCTGGAGGTGTCCCTGACGCTCGCCAACAAGTTTGAAGGGCTAGAGACGGACGCAGGCGACACCAGTGCCCGGAGCCTGCTTCTGAGGTGGGTGAGGCCGCCTCGGCCGGGGCCTTGGCCCCTCCATCGTCTTCCTGGGCTGCCGTCCCTCGGGCAGTTCTCCCCGAGGCCTCAGCGGCGCTGCCCTCGCCGGGACTCTGTGTCCCCTCGGCCTTGGCTCTGGGCTTCGGCTGAAGGCCGGGGGAGACTTGGGATGCGGTATCACCTGATGTTGGCATGCTGTCGCGCTGTCTACCAAATGCTTTTTGACGTGTTACTGTTTGACCTGAGGGACAACTGTGACGTTGGGGATGGTTTCCCTGCTGTACGGTCCAGAGACACGGGGGCGAAGTGGCCTGCCGGAAGTCATGGTCAGGAGAGGGGCCTGGAGCTTCCCGTCCCCAGTTCTGTGAGCATGAGGGGGGCGCCCAGCAGGGCTGGCTAGCCATCCGGGCAGAAGAGGAGCCAAGTAGCCACCTCAGTCCTGCACCAGCAGGCAGCCCCCTCCCCGCACCCATCCACCCAGTAAACCAGGGAGCCAGGTGGTCAGCTTTGTCTTACCACCGAAGGCCTCCTAGCAGGGTGGGGCCAGGCGAGAACACACAGCCAGAGCCCCCAGGAGGAGGAAGGTGGCCGTCAGCAGAAGGGACATCGGAGCTGGGGAAGGTCTCCCAGACAAGGGAGTGCGTCCTTCAGCCCCAGGACTCGCGGTGACAGTCTGTGGGAGGGCCCTCTCAGCAGAGGGCAGGGGTGAGGCAGCACGGTGCGTGCACACTGAGACCCCTCAGCCCACCATGACGTCTCCTGACCTCCCAAGCGACCCTGGCAGCCATGACGCGGCCAGGGTCCGCTCCCTCTCAGTTCCCGGCCAGCCCCATGTCCAGCCCCCTCCCTGCCCTTCCTGGCCTCCTGCAGCACCAAGCAGATGCTAGCCGACGTCATGCAGTTCCAGCCTGGGGACTCCCTCGAGGAGATGCTGTCCTTCCCCGCGACCAGAGAGCAGGTGAGTGGCCAGGTCGCTCGCAAGCACTGTGTGTGCATCCCCCAGCCTACCAGCCCCGCCCGTTCCTTCCCCCAGACCCGCCCACAGCCTGCTGCAAGCAGGCAGCTGTGCTCCCCAGAACCACGCTGGGGCTCCCCCTGCAACAAGAGTGAGCTCCGCAAGGACACCTGCCCCGGGGGCCGAGCTGAGCGCTGCGGGTGGCGGTCTGGGCAGCTGTCCTGGATGGCGCCGGAGGACTGGCACCGGGCGGG